>NW_019213247.1:96864-229740 GCF_002532875.2 Varroa jacobsoni | reverse complement strand
TAGTTCTGGTCGTATTGAAAATCTGCTCTTATAAAGTACTATATACCTTAGCAGGTATATGGTAGAAATGTGGCACAAACAGTCAGAATAAGGTTAAGGAAGAACCGTTACAAGGTGCCAAGCTCACGCTCACATAGCAGTAACAGAATCAGAAATAACAGTAACAGAAATCGATGAAATATTTTTCCAAAAATAATAAAAAAAGCGTAATCTTGAACTGCTCAACCCGTTGCGGAAATATTTCTAAATAAATTGAATAATCTTTATCCGTGCTTTAGTCGAAAGTACTTTTTCATGTAAAAACTGCTTGAAAATAAAATTTTGTCTAGTTACACTTTATTAGCAATCAGCTTGTAAACAATATTAAACTTTTTTCTCACGGATATTCCATGTCTTAGGTAGTTTGGTTGACAGAAAGTTAGAATGTGGACAGAAAATAATAATACTGATTAATGATAAAGTTGCTATGAATTTAGAACAATTTAAGAGACGTTTCTGACATTTCTGCAATTAGTGACCGAATTTAGTTAGAGATTACAAACTTCGGAAACAAATCCACATTGGTATATGAACATATTTAATATGACCTCTAGAAGGGTAGGAAATAAGATTCTACCGAAAGGCATTAATCCCAAAAAGAGTACCAATAAGCATTGTCTCGTGCGAGTGATAAGCTCTTGCAGCACGGTCTGTTTCGTTATCCCGTGCGGAAATTCTTAGAATGCGTAGTGCCAAATCACCGCGTTATCTTATTTTTATGAACAAAGATATCATAATAAGATTCCTTCATTGATAATTGCTGTTGAAAGGGTATGCTTAGAAAACCTACCTCAAGAACGAAAAGGCCAGAAAATAAGCAACTTATAGCGATTAGAAATACCTGAAATTAATTGAAACAAACTTTGTAAAACACATAGATGTGGTTGTCATTGATTTTTTGTTGGACAGTATTCTCTTGGTATTTCAATGACAACTGTAGTCTTGATTTTCTAGAGGTGTTCTAAATTCTCCTTTATTAAAATACGGAGATGTATAAGCACATAAATAAATACAATTGGAGTAAAGAATGGACAATCCATGACTTACTTTAGGCCGCTCCTCATTATCATTTGTATCACCTCTCAACATTCCTGAGTCAGCAGACGCGACATGTGCAATGTACACACTAAGGATAACCATTAGCAGATCCGCAATGATAATTCCACAAGTGACTCTTGACTTGTATTGCCCAACATGACGCAGATCATTCCACCACAATAATTTAGTAGACGTTTTTACAATAGATTACAACACGTGAATCAAAGTTTGCGTATAAATTTAAACTAGATATCAAAATATATTATCATCATTCTTGTTTTTATTTTCAAAGTATATAGAGAAAAATCCAGAGACAACCTGTAGCCCTAGAACTACAAGGCAACAGCGTAAAAACGATGGTGGCTGAGCAGCATTCCGTAGATGCGGTAATATTACCAATAGTTAATATTTATAGGATTTTTACAATATGGGTCAATAAACAATTAAAATACTGAATATAGTTCTATATATAATATAGAAAATAATGATAATGGAGACAGAGCTTACCCTTTTTCTAAGTATCTCGAGGCAGAATGATGTGATAAGTACTGCTAGTGAAGCTGCGCTGTAAAACCAAAATATTGTCTTCCATTTCGCTGAGCACAGAAATTCATGCAAAAAAGCCTGGAGTTAGCAATATATGCCCGATTCGCTATTTCAACTGAGTTCGATGAACAAGCAAGCAAATCATTCGATTATCCTACTTTGAGCAAATACATTTTCCTACTCCCACAACCCCTTTCCAAAAATATATATAGACACTTATCTTGGGCGGTAATGGAAGATGATGCTTAAGATACTTTTACTAAAAATGTATATGTAGTACAAGTAACGAACGCTAGGAATGGTAATTTACTATTATTTTCTTTAACATTTAACTTGTAGGATTAATTAAAATAAAAGTTCATATATAAATACTCCGAGACGAAATTCGCTTTGATCTGACATATGGAAGTAAAATTATGAGTAGGTTTCCTAGTGATAACCATAGAAAAAGAAGGGACTCGTACCAGGTTCGTGTTGAATTCGCTGAACTTTGGAAATAGCGCTTTCAAAATTAGCTATGAGAAAACTTTTGCTGTTTAAAAAGGAATACTTTAAATCCTGATGTAATGCCATAACTTTATTCGAAAGCGATTTCTTCGATAAGATTTCATCCAACCTATTTGCATTTAAAAAAATAGTCGTTAACTCAAGCAAGGAATAGTTAGGCTGTTTGACGTTATTTGCTTTCGTAAATTATGGTTGGAGTACTTGAGCTGTAAGAGCTTACAACTCAATTCGACATTCCTATACTCACGTTACAAAGCAGCCTTTGATTGTACTTCAGCTGCAACTTTTCCGCTGTTACGAACTGTACATAAATATGTTACATACGAAAAGTATGTATATATATATATATAATATCCATCATGAGTTCTTACTTCGAAAATCGTCAAGGAATTTATCGGATAATGGATGCCACACAAGTATTCCTCCCAAAGCAGCACTTACTAACATGGATGTTAGCGCAAGCATCTGAAATCGAGAAGAATTGGACTGAATTGAAGGCCGCATACAAACATTTTGAACTTGCTTTTTTATGATTTTCCTTATTGGCTTCCGTAACAATTCGTGATTATTCTGTTCAGACCAAGCATAATCTGACCTGCAGAGTCCCATAATACGACCTTATAAACTTAAACGTTTTCATAAACACACTATTGACACGGATACTGTAGATTATGCTTCAGCCACTTTAAGCATACGAATGTAGAAATGTATAGACCTAAAACTGTTCCTTTCAATTGCACGATTCTCTAAAACATACATGTGTGTTCGATTATATTATAGATTTGCAATAAGGAACGTCACCCAGATTTTTGCATGAAAACTGAAAGAGTATAATTGAAGATAAATATGGTAACGTACGCAGTAAGGTGAATGACTTCACGAAAATGTTTTTCTTTTTAAAAGCTAGCGACGGAAAGGCAAGACAAAAGACAGACTTCATAGACTTAAGTGCCTTCTTGTTTTATGTACATTTACCGCCCAATTTCTAAAACAAGTCCAAAATTTTGCCACAGGATTAAACTTTTACAATGAAAAGAATGACAACCGACGTTGAAAAACAGCATTACTATAATTGTTGGACATCAATTAAGAATGTTGTAGTCGCGTCCTGTATCACTGCCATTATTCTAGACGTCATGTTGGGATTGATGCTCTTAGAGTTGCGAGCGAAATTCGGTAAACGATAAATTAGCTAGCATTTTTATGTTAGCTTCATTCCTCAAAACTGCTGAAATTTTTATCATCTCTGTTCACACTAATTGTAAGCAGGTTTGCGAATTTTAAGCACTATTAAATAGAAATCTTTCTGAATTCATCATTAATGAGCATAGAGTATAACACCCACGACAAAGCACCCGTGCTCTATGCGCAAACCTTCATGTTATCAGGCCAGCCCAAAACTCTCCAATATTAGCAGCAGTGCACATGGATAAACGATAAACAGTGACGATTTATCCTCATGACTCGCTCAAGATTCAAAATGCATAACCTCAAGCCACGTTTATATTGAGTACTGCTGCAGGATTTCCAAAACGAAAAAAAACACTTACGTCAAAAAAGCTTGAAAATACTAAACCAATAACAGTTTATATTTTTAACGCATCTGTGACCAGTTTTCGTCATTGAGCCTAACTACTCGTAGCAAGTTATAGTGTGAGGTAAACGCTTAAGTGTCCTATTGTGAACGAAATTGCCAACTTATAGTTCGATGACGTGTCTTTCAAAACATCTAAGGTTTTGTCAACTCGAAAAGTGCTAACTATAAAAACCTATTGGTCGTTCGAGCGCATTAGACTATACAACATGACCGTATGCAACATGGGAAAACGTCACCGTAAGGCAAAAGAATTTAAATCGCAGTTCTTTCGGGCCAACAACTGCGATCCTATTTCACACAGAAGCACGTAATTAATAATAACTTGTGTACCTAATTCGTTTTCGTTATGCTGCTTTACATGCAGCTTTTACGTTTTCTTAATATCCTATACGATATTCGCGACAAACAATGGGCACGCAGTTGCTTTGATTTGCATTTTAACCAAACTATCGCGTTTTCCTACGCTTCGTGCTATCTCTATCATACGGCACTCAAATAAAGCGCGCGATCCCCCTACAGAACAAACAACAATGATATGTACATAAAATTCATTGAAATTCGATTTATGCGTTCTTTAGGGCCCAGGCCAGAAAAGTAATGGTAAATGAGTGCAAGTAATCACCACATATCTACGTTCATGTCGGCTAAACAACAGAAAGCTCAGCCATTACAAATGGCTTATTCAAGCATCTTATTTAGTCGTCATCGAAACGATTCTGAGTCTTAACCCCGTTGCTGCTTCATGGGCCATCTTGAGCAAATGCACTGACAATAATCAATGAAATAGATATTGGTGGATATTGACTGTCCACAACATTCGACTTTATTATAACTGATGTTGGAATAAACGTTATATTGCATTGTAGTAAAAAAAAATCAATGAAACACAAACCATTCTAAAGAAAGCGAGGTTTTTGGTGAGAAATCCTTTCGACTTTACTTCGACAGTGCGTTTCCCCTGCTCCGAGTCGGCGGAAGAGGTCATTTTTGTCAACTAGAAATATTAGCCCTTTAGATAACTGAATGGCGTTGCTGAAATAGATACATCCAGTCACTGGGTCTTCACTTATCAAAGTCATTAGACTTTAAAGACTAGAATTAGTAGTCTTCAACTAGGCATGCAATGCTTCTCCTGATGACAATGACTCCCATTCTAATTTGATATGTTTGTACACAAAATTGGACAGTGATATTGTACAGATGTGCTCTACATGCTACTACCTTGACTGTGATGACAGTGAAGCGTACGCACTTTTTCCAAAATCTGCTCACTTACAGTACACGCAGACTCAAGATTTTACGTTCTCCTTCCCGTTTACGGTTGTGCGCTTGCGCCCCGAATTCTGACAGCTAGTGAATAAGGAGCGATTGTATAGCTAAAAGTGAAAAAGCTGCGCCTGTTTCAGGCGCTACTAGAAAATTACAAGCGGTACGGCAGCAAAATTCACTTTGCAAGGAATCAGCAATTGGCAACGTGTCCTGGATGGACAGCAGCGGTTGCCAGTTCCTGAGCTCCTTTGTTATACTGACGCCAAACGCAGAGGATTCCACCAAGTAATCTTGTTCATAACTGTCGTGAAAAATGAGAAACACAACAATAATGAAAGTAGCAATCGAACATTTTCGAGCAATGCCTAGACCGGTCGAAGCTTACCACGGCCCGTGCCAATACTTTTCTAATTTTGACCTGCCGTTCTTGCCTTTGCTATCATTGTGGCTTACCAACCAATTCGCTAGCATTCGCCGCCAGCTGACCTACTGATTGAGCAACAATGTCTACTACAACAAGTTTACTGGCTGACGCATTTCAACGCCAACGAACGATAGACTAGCCCCAGCTTACTGTAGCCTAATACACGCCGTCTAATACCAAGCAGTTAAATACACACTGCACAAGACGGCGATAAGAGAAAGGCATTCAAGATCGACAATCTGCAAGCACAAGAACAAGCCACACTTCATAATCATAAGGAAGCACAGGTTACATGTTGAATCCGTCTGAACCTATAATATTTTAAGTGATTATATTCCTAACAGTGCGCAAAAACACTTTTCCCTTTTGTTTTGTTGGGTATAACTAAACGCCAAAAAAATATGGACGATGACTGTAAAAGACACCAAAAAAAATTGGCTATCATTTAATCTTACCACTTGATTTTATATATATATATTCTCATTCATATACCTTTTACCGATAAAGTTAAACAATAAATTCAGATGCGGATATAGAAGGGTGCTAACAATGACTGACTGGGAAAAATAGATATATTTGTTCACAAAAGAAATCGACTGCCACAAAAGCAAATCTAATACATGGATTGCGAGAAAATCGCTTGCGGAACAAAGTCGCGCACTCAAAACACAATAGCGATTGTAAATGCCGGCCGGTGTCGCCCAACAGGAGGTTGCAGAGAGCGAAGAGTCGATTAATTCCCAAGTCTCCTCCACCTTTAGCTATCGGAAGTGGAATTACTTCAACATGTCTTGCTGCGTTTAGCATGAATCCTTTGTAAAAGTTCTAGTAAAAGGTTACTACATGTAGAGGGTTTTTTATCGATCTAGCATTTCGGTTTGAAAGTAAATACCTTGTTTTCAAACGCTATAAAAATTACATCGATGTGCAGAATTATTAGCACTTCTATACACTCGTAAACTCAGCGTGGATTAGATTTTTTTCTATCCACACAAATTTTGTAGAAATTATATATTATTGTTTGGACCTTAAACGGCGACCCCGCAGTTATTTTTCAACCAGAAACTCAGCTATCTAAACCACAGCGTTGATGCTCGCGGCATTTCACACACGCACATATATAAACCTTTCGTGATTGATCCACGTTGTGTTTATTACTCATCGTAGGTTTTATGCCTCTTCGTGGACAAGCTGTTCTTAGTTGATGTTACCTGATTTATATCGCTTGAATAGGACACTTGCTGGAAAATAACCTTTGCATACAATCGCGATTAGTCACCATCGCAGTAAGCAGTCAACACAGTTAAGTCAACATGATTCCTAAGCCTGTTATTTTAGTCTGCGAAACGGTTTCATGCCGCTTTTTATCTGCTTTCCTAAAGATAATCGATCTTTTTTGGTTTATTAGCCTTTGAGGATAATCTAATTACATGATCGCTCACGTGCACCTTTAGTCACATTTATATATTTAGTTATGGCCAGTAGCACCTAATTAAATGCTCTTTAATTAACGACGAGATTAACCTACTTTAGGAACGGATGTGAATTTCTAATATTAATCACTTTTTTAAGCAAAGAAATAATGAAAATATCTTGCTTACAACGTATTTAGAATAAAAGGCATATTTCACTGATGAGTAAGCTTAACATGCTGACAACTTTAGCTGAAAAGGGCCATATAAAGCATTCAATCCGAACAAATTTTATCGTGTGGTTTTAGGCTTAGTTATTGATAAGGGTCGGGTTTGGACTCTTGCATAGTTCAAAATCACATCCCCAACTCGCATCTAGCTAATATCAGCATTACTTTCAAGATCAAAATAACCAATCTTTTAAGTTTAGGTCTAAACTGACTTAGTATTGTATTGGCCATCGCATGCCTGACCAGTTCCTTTACTCATTGTTAGTACCATAAAACATCACTGCCTGCGCAGACTATGGACGATGTGCAACGGTAATGGGTTACACCTTGCATATATCCTTTGTACGAAAAATGTATAAATGACATTCAACTTGGATCTTTTACCGTTGAGAGCCAAATACAAAGATTACTAAATTTTTCTTTGAAGAGCATATGTTTTAATATCACTACTAGTAATAGAATTATAATATTATTATACTAGTAATAAGTTATACTAGTTTGAATGAGTTAAAATGTACACGATCTTTATACTTCACGGATGTGTCTACACCTGCATACTCTTACCCGTTTTTAGTAATACAAACGCAGATTCTGTAATAGACAAGCACATTTCGCATGTTGACATCATTGTTGATTTAGAGTAAAGCTTCATCCTAAATTATCTGAAATTTTTATATATCACATTACGCTCTGCCTTTTGTTAAAAAAAAGAGTGGTATTCCGGCCCCATAGCTCGTGCCATGTAAGTAATGGTGTATGGCCATTTAACGCTTGCATTCACCAGATACTCAAAGGAAAAGTTCAGAATGTATTGAAGCTATCGATTTGTGCACTTAGTCGCTTCAAAACTTCGTTCACCTTTTTTCCGTTTCGTCAGCACCGTCATTCATCTCAAACCATGATAGTTTTTCGAGCAGAGGAATCTTTTGCCAGGATTGAAATTAGCTCTAATACACTGATAAACGCTTAATACCCATCGAGCAGTGAAAATTAACTTGATGACATACTAAGCATAGATAAAAGGCAGGCAAAGCTTGATGGCTTTGAAATGCGTTATTAGAGTGAATTATTAGGAACATCTTTTTTGAGCTAATCCAGCAGAAGGGATAATCTCTAACAAAGCTACGTGAGTGATGACAAGGATTTTTCTTCAGTATATACATCCAACCTACTTCTCTTCAGGATCGTAAGCTCTCTTTTGCAACATTCTATGGGTCATCGGTCCAGATTAAGCACAAAATTATCATTGCCATTAGCAGGAATAACTCATTTCTTTGATTAAAACCTAGCCTGTGGCACTTCGTATGAATCGCATAGGCAGAAAACAAGACAAACAGTACATTTGTTTTGAAATGCATTGTTTATTCAACAGTCATAGTCCAAAAAAAGGGCACGGTCCGTAGTTTTTACCATAGTACTAAGGGTGGGAGGGGGGGGGTCGAGCAGTGGGCTAATAGCCACTTGCTTTACTTTCGCCAGCTTTAGAACCACGACATATGTTAAAAGATGCTAATGATTCACATGCGGTCAACGGTTCGGATACCAAGAATACCGAATCCTTTTTCCATAACCTGTGCAGTCGCCTCACACAGTGCCAAGCGACCCATATTGATCTTCTTAATCGTACCGTTTACTTTATCTTTCTCGATGCAGTAACAATTGTCGTAGAACTCGGAGAAGATTGAGCTTAGATCAAATAAATAGTCACACAACGGATGAATGTACAACTCTTCGAGCATTGCGGAGATAATCTCGGGGAACCTGCAACGTGCAACATATTAGAGAACAATATATAATATACTAATAAGATAAATACCTTCAAAATACTGAATATTTGATACGCATCGCCAGTTTCACCGTAAATAATAATAATATTGTAAACCGCTGTAGACACATTTAAACAAAATTGCAAGAGAACTCGAAGTCTCACAAATATGAGTTCAATGCACTACAATCACTGATTTAAACGAATTAAGAGTTACAAAGCAAAAGGACAATAACTTAAAATGATATAAGAAAAAATTGCCAGATCCGGTCATAATGTCAAGTACCTAGGACGCCTAAGGCTAAACTAATAGAAGAGTATTTCGAAGCTTCCAAGCCTGTAAAGTATACATATATATATATATAAGTGTTTGTGTAACCTCAAGAGGTGTTTTGATAGTTTAATCTCTTTGGGATGTTCAAGAAGAACGTGTTTGTCGGCTGTCTCTCGTAGCGCAGTTGTGTTCACACCGGCAGTTCGCGCAATTGAGCGAATTCGGGTTAATGAATAAAGTAAGTACGCTGCTGTCTTGCCTCGGTCGTCTAACATCTGCAAAGGATTGTTGATTTTAATTGATGCGTCAAGTTATTTTAAATGTAATTATTTCAGGCTTTATATCGAGTATTTCTTTCCGATGAGAATTTGAAACATGAATATCCAGCAGAGTATACCTTAATTTAGTCACCATCAACAACTTCGTCGTATTAGGCTTAAGCGACTAAATGCTCACAAAATAACATACGAACCCGATCAAATGAGAATACATAATCGTTTTGCCTAGAATTTGTGAGATCGGCGAATTTGATGCAACCAAATGCCACGGCTTCCTGAGCTTTCTTTAACTCTTCCGGAGTCAATTCCTTATCGCGACCTTTTAACTTCAATTTTTCTAGACACCTATAAGGAAGTTCATCATGAATAAAGACACACAGATAGTAAAACCACAAAACAAATTTAGAACTTCTTCAGACAATTTATGTTCTGCTAAAACACCTGGTTATTTGAAAGGCACATTGGAATTAGCCTCAATATGTTGTTTTATTAAGTCCGAACTTAAGCTTGAACATAAGTTTCTGCGAGATTTACTGCATGCATGAACGATTTGTGTTATATTAATCGTTTTAGCAACTTCGCACCTTTCACAGCCTTCATCAAGCAGGTCGTTAAGCTTGACGGTGTCTCCAGAGCGCGTTTTAAACTTCTTACGATCCTCACCAAGTACCAAGCCAAATGCCACATGGTCTAGCCGGACGTGGTTGGGCGCGTACCCCACAAGCTGAAAATTAAATTGTTCTTATCATTCTGCTTGACTACAATATATTAGCGATATTTAGTTTTATTCTATTGAAAATTAATTAAGTCTACCCTTTTCTGCGAACGCCTATAGCATTTTTGTTGTCAACGCAGCATCATTAGCAAGTAAATTATCCCTAGATTTATTATATTTAGCTTATTATTCCAATCTCGCCGTGCTATCCTGTATGTATCTGACAAACAGTATCTATTTATCAAACGCAATGTAACATTATTATTGTATTGATATAAAAAAAACTATAAAAAATAGACAAAATAGCAAACGTTTATTTTAGTCGAGACTACTCTGATCTATGTATTTATTAAAAATGCCATCCGAGCCTTGTTCTCACCTTGGCACAATCAAATAGGGTCTGAAAGTGCATACGCTGGCCGCCATCGACCACGTAAATGATCCAATCGGCTTTCTCCACCTAACGAACAAGAGCAAGACGTATATTAGTTACCAAACTTTTCTTTATAATAGTCCGTATGTTTCGAGTTTTACATCCGGTATCGCCGCTAGACATCCTATCAGATGGCTAGTTCCTAGTACGAAACACGAAAAATCGTGTGTACGTTAGGGTTCGAATCTAAACCATAACGTGCCCGTAATATTCTCAGGCAAATACATTACTCATTAAGCTGTTACGGGCATCGTTTATAATTGTCTGCTACGCAAATAGGCTTGCAAGCGTGATACAAGTTAATTAGTAGTTATCCATATGCAAAACAATATCAAGAAAGCGATTATTTAAAAATGTTTATCAATACCAATAGTAATAGTCGCGTACTAATGCTGATTGTTAACAATTGTAAATGTTTGGAATCGCCGCAGAATTCGCTGCTATTATTAACCGTTTTTTTCTGATTTGCCAAATATGCTTCGATTTCCTCGAACATAGTTCACATTTTAATATGTAGCAATTTCAAATAGTCATATTCTCTAAACTCAATTTAACCTTAAATGCAGAAAGCCTAACTTCTATCGTATTCTATATAGTGCGCTATATAGTTCACAACACAATGCTACCTAGAAGCTATGACAGGAAATTGAGAGAACTTTAAAAATGTTTAGGCTGTTTATATGGTTATATGGGGCGGAATAAAAGAACTGACGAGACGTAAGCAAATTGACGCAACCGAACGTTTACACCGTAACGAGTTATTCTTATATTAAGATATCTGTATGCAGTTATATGATTTAGATACTGCAACTATTAGTTTCGCCTTCACGGCTGCACATTAACATTCAGACGTCAGAGTGACAACAATCTGTGCTGTGGCATTATAAGTGTGAAACACTAAACACATTTTAGTAAACATTATTCACTTATTGTTTCTTTTCAGAGCAAATTACAATTTAAGCAAAAGCAAACTTTAGCTTATATGTTTTTTTAACCTTTTGTCAACCATAAACCTACTTTCCCCAAGAGTAAGCCTATTTTTTCTAAACTAAAAAGATGAATCGGTCTAAATTTTGGTATACGTACCTCTATACGATGTTTGATACAAGCCATGTCTGAGGTGTCATATGTGTACCCGCCGTCACTTTTGACCATAGTTAGGGGAATTAGTTGTTTATTTGTCGGAAAGAGAAGTTTTCTGCCATCATCTTCGATCAGAAGGTTACGCTTCTCAAGGTCAGCGATCACCTCATTCATAAAATCGTGGTAAAAGCTTTCGCCTCGTTCTATCAGATTTACATCCAGTTTACGGTAAATCTTTTCCAATTCTTTTCGGCTTACATCGCAAATTAGCTCCCATGCCTTTATCATATCCGTGTCTTTGGATTGCAATAGCACAACAGACTGGTAAGCCCTCTTTTTAAATTCTTCATCGTTATCGAAACGGATCTTCGACTCTTTGTAGAATTCCTGCATAAAAACACAAACGGAGAACTGGATTAGTTAGCTTTAGCCAATGCTGTTGTAAATGAAAATGCAGGCTAAAAGTAGTTAAACGGGAAGATAATCGGCACATTCAATCTCCTGAATTAATCATATACTATATATTTGCATATAGGCTGGGATGCGAATAGGTGAGCACCCGGCAACAAGGCCAAATTGATTTTATTGAATGAACGAGTGGTGCAAATAAAATACAGCTTCACATAAACCTAAAAAATGTAAAACTATTTCATATTGAGACATACCTGCAAATCGTGGATTGGAGGAACGTTTTTATTGTAATCGGGAAACTTGTCCATGAGGTGTGCAATAAGCATGCCAAATTGGGTTCCCCAATCTCCAATATGGTTCAACCGAAGCACATCATGGCCAACAAATTCCAGCAAACGACATATAGACTCTCCTATTATCGTTGACCTGTTGATATTGTACAGTGATGTGAACAGCTATTAATAAATTAAGAAGGCTGCTCAACCGAGCTAGTAGAAGCATGAAGCGGATTTGAGAAATGAAGGAATAATAAAAACACAGAACGACATTTTGCAAATACAACTCGGCTATCTTTCGTTCCCAGTGATAACGAAAAGAGCTAACCGCAAATGCCCGACGTGCATCTGCTTTGCGATATTTGGTGACGAGAAATCCACAACCACCCGTTTTTTGCGTGCCACAAAGGGTGCGCGAACGCCCTTTTGAAGGAGTTGGATAAGCTGTGAGGTCACGAAAGACTGGTTCAGCGTGATATTAATAAAGCCTGTGGACGAGTAAAGAAAACATTTATTTTAAAATAAGGTTCAATTACATCACGTCTAATTCATAAAGCTCGTTAGTCCGCATTTAGCGACTGATAAAAACTGAAACATCTGAACGAATTACCGCAGGAAAGTCTCTACACGTAAGACATCTACGAAATATTAGTATGTTTCACTAACCTGGTCCAGCAATAGAAGTTTCCGCAATGATATCATTTGGCGGGAGATATTCAAGAATGCGTCTAGCAATCTCTTGAGGAGATAATTTCTGAAACAAGAAAAAAATTGTTTCATGCGGCATAACTGATATGTTAATTTATGGCGTTTTTAAGTGACCATTGTTATGAACAGATTTAACACAGGCTGCTCGAATTAAGCATTCCATTAATACCTTGTTTCAAAAAAATGATATAACATTCAATGATAGAAAAAATAATAGATAACCAATCGCTTACTATTAGAATCTATAAATCAAATAGTACCCACACTCACCTGTCCAACTCGTTTGTAGTACTGACTCAAAGGCATTGATGCACTACACTGATAGTCACCGAAATTTTCGTTCGTCGATACAGTCAATGAAACTTGGACACCTCCATCATTCAAAGCCTCTGGGAACGCAATGCTAATTGCCTAAAGGTCAAAGAAAGCAAAAAGCGAAAAATTTCGAGTTAACCAGGAAGCCTATCATATGAATCGATAAAACAGCAATTCAAACTCAACTATGATGCAATAATTCAATTTACCTCCCAAAATAGCTAAAATCAAACAAAATGCTTCAATACCCTTTTTTGTAATTAGTTTAAAATTCAAAGCTGAATAATTTCATTACCGTTGTTTTTGTTTTTTTTGTAGCAGTCATATCTTATAATTAATATAAACATCGTGCTCACCTGCCTGAAGATGTCCTGAAGCAGGGCGAGCGGACTTTGAGCGCATGATACTCTGGCTTCTCTCACCATGGATTCCTCCGCAGCTACGTTCTGTGATCGATCCGATTATATCACAATAGTGTAGAACAACAAGCCAATTTACACAAAAATAGTATAGAAGTTTGTTAACGGGTCGTTATCTCGGCAAGCACAATTGCAAAGTTATAGCTTGAATGACATATATGAATGAATAACAAAAGCAGCTTTCTTCATACCAAATACCTACACAATGTATTCACGGATTTATTCAATTAAAATCGATGAAGAAAGCAACGAACCTTCTTTAACATTGCGATACGATACTGAAGTTTGGCATTCTGGGTTCGAAGCTTTTCGACCTCCTCTGGTACGCTGACTAGAAGCTCTCCTCGTGAAAGTGCTTCTACTTCATTAGTCAACTCCTGCAATTCACGTTCCTGAAAATACAGTATATACAAAAAAGAGAACCATACATTTCTAGCAATAGTTACTGGAACAACTTCAATTTTACCTCTTCTTAATCAAACAACTTTATTATTTTTAGAATTATAAGTTAATGTTTATTAACATAATTATTTATTTTAATAATAATAATACTAATAATAATAATAATAAATACGGTTTTCTTTTTCAGCTAATATTTGGGCTACCGGCTGCAAAAATGCTAATTTTGATTGTTCGATTCCTGTACCATGTAGCTGAACATACCTTAATGGGCAACGACGCAGTAGATTACTACATTTATTATTATCATACTCAGCTGTTATTCAACTCAGCAGACATTTAGAAGGTGAATATTTATTATAGCCAGGCTGGCTTCAGTAAAGGAATGTCTAAAAGTTCTCTTTTACTGACCAACACGCCACCACTTGAAAGCTGTGCACAGTTTACCTAAATTCTTCAAGTTTTTATATTTCAAACTTGACGTCCAGTATCACTGCATTATTCATACCGAAAGTCAGCCAACCCTATGTCTGATGGAATGCCTAGCGGCAATATCGCATTTAAAGCTCAAAACATAGAGCTATCTACGATCTACAGCAACAAAACGTTTGCTAATGAAAGCAGTTTATTTCGCAATACAGCCTCTTTTTACGTTAAGCATATTTATGTAATCTAAATCACGCTGAGTCTACAATGCCGGAGAACTGATAAAATTTATTAAAACGTTACGCTGCCCAAGTAGCGGAAACTAGGATTCTTATTGCTTTATTTATTAAGTCAAATTCATATGAAACGCTAAATATATGCACATATATGTTTGTTTTGATTTACCTAGGTCGGTCTTGGTAAGAATTAAATCTATGAACTTTTTATCTACCCTCCACCCCCAATAAACAAAGACGGTCAATTTGTAATTCGCGTCTGTCTGCACCGTAACCATTAGCCTGATTATGAGTAATTTATTAACTTGATTACGAATAATTCATACATGGAATTCGTTGTTGCTAGCAACCTCCTGAATCCGGTACCTTTACATGTATACAAATCACCCGGTTCACCTTATTATTTAAGAATAAAGTAATAAGAAAGAAAATTCCAAATTTCTATTACTCCTACAGAATAATGTATTACGTCAGTTCGCTTCTACTGAAGCATATGCTCACACAGCGTATTTTTTACGATTTTACGATTTATAATTCATTTAAAAATGTGATCTAAAAATTTTACGATAACATCTCGTTAAGAGGCTCCATGAGGAAAAATACTATATGAGAGTTAGTAGAATAAACCGGATTTTTTTGCAAGTCTTTAAGGATGACAAAGGCACATGGCGCCGGCCGTCTGTTATCGTCAAGCTGGAGTAATCAAAAATACTGTCTGTTTTTTCGTTAAATGTCTGGATGCCCATGATAATCGATACCGTGACATCCCATTCGACAAACACATGCTATAAATAAAAAATACCTTCTTTTGGAGCATCGAACAAAATTCAGATTCACTGGTAGTTGCCATCGTCGAAACCTACATGAGTACAAACATTCACAGGCAGACACTGAAATGCCAACATATAATAAAAGATCGAATTTGTGTCGTAAGTTTTCTGCTTTTACCATCTGGTCGAAAGTTACGGCATGAATGGATTAAACCGTGACACCGATTGATTCCTATTAAAAAATAATCTTTTACTTGCTTTTGCAACGTGTTCAAGCAGGCGAGCCTGCTTGAACACGTTGCAAAAGGTATCGGTCAGCGATAGCAGTAAACCGTTTTTTTAATCCATATCTCTTATATCTCTATGTTCATATATAGGTGCTTCATTTCATTGCGTGGTCGTTCTCTATTAACTACATTTACACTAGTGAAAGATCACAATACACCTTCCTTTGCGCGTATGTTGTTATTTATTTTCGTAGTCGTCTGCTTTCATTCTGGGTCGGCGATAGAGTCGAAAAACTATTGGCACACTAAACAACGCTGGTGTGTCTGGAAGAGGAATAAACTAAACGCTGGAGTAGTCAAAAGTTCTCGCCAATATTGATCTATTTGATCAAAAGACGATTACGGTGTTACTCATAGGTATTTTTCGTATATTCATTTGTCAAAGGGCGGTTTCCACTGGTGTGTTAAACGTGAATAAAACGTGATGTTAGTGCACGGCAATCATGTGGTACCTTGGAGCTCAGCGCGGGAATGGTTTACGGTTCGAGATCAGGTAACGAAAATGTTATTCGATGAGATATTTTATATATGTTGCGCAGGATGATACCGAGTGTTACGTATGGCAAGCATTATAATGTGTAAAAACTTATTTTAGCCATATATAATTAAAGAAAGTTAAGTATTTCATAATTTAGATTCCTGATTATTACTCCAAGAATAAATCTAGACGTTTACAGGATACTTTAACTTTCAAATAGAATTAGGCTCATAGCATGCATGTCGAAAGAATTGCAGCGTACATTAAGAAAGCACTATTCGTTTTTCCATTACCAAGAATGCCCATTATAATAAAGGTTTTTTTGTTTTCTTATTTTAGATCTTAAGTTTGAAGCCCGAAAATTTAGAAAAAGCCCAGGCCTCGTTAATTGTGTGGATCCTTCGCTGCGACGTTAAACGTTGTCCGCCATATGTTGAAGCCACCGAACATCTCATTCGAGCCTTTGTTCTTGATGCTAGATGCTCGACGCCAATTGAGAATGGACAACTCGTTGAAACGTTTAGCGGGGCGATCAACAAATTTGTACAGTTGTTTCTTGAGCGTCGGCAACACAGTCATGCCAATCAAACTGAGTATCTAAGTAACAAGCAATTAGCTGAGAAGCTAGACATTCCTATTTGGATAATTGACGTACGTAACGACTGCACACATCATTTTCGCAGTAAGTATATTCTTACTTATTATCGATACTAAATGTAATCTTGTATGAAAGAAATGATACATGTAACGCAGCACTATTTTTAGTGATCCTAACTACATGGCTCCTTTTTGTTTTCGACAGTGAATAAAGAATGTTTACTTTATTTAATGACGAATTATGGTGGTATTAATGAGCAAGAATTAGAATCTAATATTCCTACAAATAATGAGGTCTTCTTTGGCTTTTTACAGGTTCTTTGTCTCTTCTACGACAGGTATCTAACATACTAATCCAGTGGTTAGTGGAAACATATTGGAAGCGTGACGAGCCAATTGTTACTACCCGTTCGAAAAGCTCCGAAGAAACCTTAAACTTTAAGGATGTTTTGAAAGAGTATCTTGAGCTGGCTATGACGTGCGGACGGGGAACTGACGACAAGCATATTCATTCTCTGCTCGATCAGCTACGGACTGCTATAACTACTGACGCCGCGGCTTTTGTCAAACATATCGCGGAAGCAGAACTGCTCGTCACGACCAAAGAGGAAGACGCCGAACAGCTGAAGATGACCGCGGTTCCTTTGGCTATGCGACGAACTTGGTTACCAATTTTCCATCTATTACAGGATCGAGTGACGCTGTTATTTATCGAAATTCTGGGACACTATAAGTTGCCTAAGGTGATTATGTCGGGTCAGGCTATTAATCCGCAGATGCGTCTCGTATTGCTGTGGCTGCAGTTCCTTCTCTCTGAGATCGCTGTTTTTAACGGTGATTTTATGGCTTCGTTCCTCAACACTGCACAGCTGATCTGTCCTGCTGGCCTCGTTTGCTCTACGTCGACGAAGTCGATACTAAAGCTCGTTCTTGATCGCGCCGATCCACCAATTTCCCCTGAAAAACGGGGAAAGATTCTTGAGGTGTACAGATTATTTGAAGGAAAAGGGGAGCTAAATCCTCCTGTTGAACTGAAAGCGTTTAAGATGACAACGTTAGATGAAGCGTTACAGCAGAAGACAGAAAGGCAAATGCTTCTCGGCACGTACGTACCGGAAAGTATCGATATGTCCAATAGCGATATAGGGGTGATGCCAGGCTGCCATGGGGTGGGCGATCTTCGTTTAAATTTTGATGTCACAGACTTCGTACCATTTGCTGTGGTGACTCCAGCAGAGCAAATATGCGAAGAAGCTCGTCGACTAGTCCAGGAAACGGCCGAAGAAGAAGAGAGCAACGCCGTCATTCCTGAGTTGGACGTCTCGGTTTATTACCAGAGGCGAAAGCACGTCCTTAGCGGACATGTGTTTTGGAAGAACGTACCAAATTCCACTCAGCATGATTCTAGCGGTAACTGTTCTGGTTTAAGCGATGATATTGGTATTTATAACGAGGGCACAATATACTGCTAGTAACGCGCTGCTAATTATACGCGCTTAATGGAACCATTCTTTATTCAACATTAGTGAATTATTTAGTGCGGAAGAAGCCTTAACTTCACAGAAATATTGACTGGCTACTACGTTCCTCATATTTATAGAAAAAATTGTAGGTACCTATAATGGTGATAGTAGATTCAATGTCAGACAAAATCTCATCGAGTTGAAACCTAGGTATAATTTGCTAGAGCGGACCTGCCTTTGTCGACTTCCTCAACAGTAATAAAGACTACGTTGCTCTCGAATTTCGCGTCAAAGGCTTATCTTGTCGAACGAAATATTACTTCGGTAAACCGAAGAATATTAGTTCTAGTTGTACGTACATTGAAAGAATGGACTACACTTTATTGAGCATATAATTTTGTATATTTACTTAGTTACATCAATATTATTTATGTCTATAAAGCAAGTGTAATAGTTACGTATCGAGCCCAATGTAAACTAATCTAAATCGATATAAAATTGATGAGAAATATGAATAAAGCTTTCCTATTATGACAGTGTCTTTTTTCATATTTCTAAAAGGAACTTTAACTTTTTAAGGCGTTTACTAATTGGTATACTTACTAAGGGTGTCCTACCTTTATTGAGAATACGAAATTTGCTGTTTTTGATGAAGCCTTTTTAGTCTGCTTAAAACTTTTGATTAAGTCTACATACGCGACTAGTGGATGAACAGTGTTCATCTTGGCGCCTTATCCAAAAGACTGGAATTTGATCTTCTTTTGTAAGCGAGGTTTATATGCAGAACTAAAACACTTTGTCCAGCTACGCCTTTGTGAGTTTCAACTTACTTATTTTTTAAAATTAACTAATCATGGCTGTTATTCCTACAATACTATAAAGAGTATTTCAAGTGTAAAACTAACGAACAAACGAGTAAACGTATAAAAGAGATTGAACTACACTGAAAAAGACCTAAAAAGAACCTAGTGTATTAAGCCAGTGAAAGCTTCGTTTTTCAGGCTTTGTAGGGTTTCCGTGAGTTATTAATGTATATCAGCACAATCAAAAGTGTTCGTAACTTTACAAAAAACACACAATGAGCCTATATCTGACTTATCTTTCCTAGAGTGCTATCTTTTTACATACCGCAATATACGGTTACACTCGTTTAAACTATTTTAGAGGCTCACTTAGCTGCAAATGCTAGTATAATTATACGCCGTGTTTTTGTTTAATAGCGTTTGTATTTGTAGCAAAAGCGTAGCGCTTGTCATAATAACATATATTCATGGTTGTTGCGTTTTACCAAGCATTGTACCTACAACTGAACCAACAAGTTACTTTCTGTGCATCATGAACTCGATGTTTTTAAGCAAAACTGAGTTTTGCACGACCGAAGTTGCATAAACTGCCCGTCAGGAAAAAAACTCTATGCGTCTAAGTTGAGCATTTTAAATAGTAGCTGCCTCCACGCGAATGCGCCAATGGACAACTGATGGTGGTCTGAATCGGACCGCCACGTGAATTGCGAATTTTAAAACGCTCTGCATCGGCTGGCGTCAGCAGCGATAGCCAACCAACAATCAGTCTGGTAATACGGCATTATTATAGTTAACAACTCGTAAGTTTATAGTCAAGTTATTTGACGTAACGTTTAACGACGGTATCGGACGTAATGTTCAACGCATTTTATTTAAGGACTAGTGATGAAACCTATTCGATGAATAGCTACTTTGCCAGTGTTTAGCTATCTGTATTTATCAAATATATACACGTATTATCTGTACATCAGTTAGAACAAAAGACTTATATAATTTTATTGCAAAGGGTTGGAACGGAACTCCAATTGGTAGCCGAGAGATTTAGGTTCTCGTATTTGTTTACAGTTCCAATCGAAATTTGGGTTTACACTTGTTTCGTACGCCCAATTCATACTACAGTTTGGGCATTTTTAGGTAACTGAGTTATACAGATCATCTATATACAGCACATTTCCTTGAAAGAGTTGTGCGGAAGATGAAGCCTAGAGAACAATGTAAATTTAATTTACCGTAAATTGGTAAATACTATTGTAAAATTTACTTACTTATTTACCAATTTTACCGACTTAAAGTCTTCGGTAACTTATTGGTTCAACTCAAGATGCTCCTTTAGAACGTGTCGACTGGGCTAATTTATGGTCAGCTAAGGTTTATTGTGGAAACTTTAACTTATTACAGTTTGTCCTGAAAACTGCTGTGCGGAATATGAATCTGCCTAGGCAAATACTTTGTTCATTGAAAAAAAGGGTTTACTTTTCTGAATTTAGTTGCTTTTAACGGAAGACTAGTAACTTCTTTCTTATTCCCACATTTGAAGATAACGCGGCAGGACCAATTGCAAACACCAAGGCGGTTACGAGCATCGCCCGTGCTTAAATGTTATCAAATGTACAAATGTATATTTCTGTGACAACTGTTGTGCAAATAAGTGTCCTCAACGTGTATTGCATGAAAAACTGTGCTTAAGCTATGTTTTGAAAGTGTCTTTTAGGTTTAGACCCTATCAAGATTCTTCTTTGATAACTAGCCGTCTTTCGACGTTACTTCTAAAATATGATTTGCTTTGTATCTCTATGAAGTCATATAAAATGTACTTAATGGCAAAAGATTTAATATGTTCTGCTACTAAACTTTGTCTTTTTGTTTTTTGGTTTGTGTGTCAAATACAAAACTGTCCTGTCTGGTAGTCGTACCAAGTTGATTTTTTCTGAGTAAATAAAGTTTTATCCTAAAAAGACCTGTGCGTTGAATAGCACCTATTGATTGAATACTTTTTCGCTAGAAAGTAAAGCGCCTTTTTTCCTATAGTGTAATACCAATTTAAAGGAAATAATTATTTTCGACGTTGAAAATTTATATATTAAATTTTTTTTTGTTTTCTCAAGCTCTACAAAATGGTCGCAGCATTGAATTTAAGGGCAAAATTCAGATTTTTTTTCGCGATTTTGTCGTAAAGTGACTACCTTGGTCAAAATGGTTTATAACAATTCAGTATATTTTTAGAAAGCGTAGTAGCCATAGAAAGCGTAATGCTAATTGATTAATTTGCGGAATGATTGGTAAAGAATCATTTCGGCATATATAATTCGTATTCCTGGATTAGGTGAATTATATATTTTCCGGATGGTTAAATTAGTCTAAATAGGAAAACAAGCTATAAGTAGCAGGGTATGAAGATTATAACGCTGATTCAACTGGTAAGCAGAAATGGTTGTAGAGAAACATAGGGCTGAATTAGGCAAGATCTCAGACTGCAATCTTAAAATTAAGTTGACATTTTTTCAATCAGCGAATTACATGCAACGTACTAAAAAATTAATTGCGATTAGGAAAATTAGGCTACTAGTATATTCCTAGGATATACTAGGAAAGCGGAATCATTTCAGCAAAGTAATCGATTACTATTGGAGCAAGGTCATGTAATAACTGTTCCAAACTAAGGGGTTCACTGACCCCAAGCAAAAAATTCTCTGTATTCAAGAGATATAAGAACCCTAATTATAGAGTTCCTACGGGATAACGTAATAGTATAATATCGTCTTAGGAAAACAGCAACTGGACGTTTGTGTAAGTATAGGTTAGGATTGGTGCAATAGATTACGTCACAAATCAAGTATTAGAACTAACTGGTGACATAACTGGAGCGTTGCAAAGCAGGATAACTATAAGGCGATAAATGTTGCTACTATGCCTAGTTGATTGACGCAGGAAAATCTAGTTACTGTAATGGGATCGTTGCAATGAGATAACGATATTGCTGCTCGAAACTGCTGTAAAGGTGCCTACAATCGAGTTATAATTTGTTTGGATAGACCCAGAGCGAATCAAATTCTTCCTTTTCTGGTATGTCTATCCGACTATAAGGATCCTTTATGAAATCACCTTTTTTTGTTCGGAACCTCTTGAATATCGTAAAAGCTGATGTAAACTACGCTCAGGTAAGATTTTTAAAACATTTTTTCTCCTGTTAGTCAAATTTTACACGGAGGCCTATGGAGGGTAAGCTTCTTGTTACTAATCGAAAGCTTTTGTTCTTGAAAGAAAAAAAACCGTAAATGATGTTTGACGTGTAGAGGTGGTGTTCTATTTAGGAGGGGATGGGGTATTTGTCGCTTCTAGTAGATAGATTTAGGCGGGCAGAGTAAAAACGTAATACACACTTTTGTACCTAAACTTAATGTTAAAGTACCTGATAAGACGAGCATATAGGTGATACAACATTTTTGCTATGCAAAATATCACTTTCTTAGCGGCTTTTCTCAGTGCCAATCGGTAGATCTCGACGAACAAAATATACACTATTCTACACTTAACATATATATATATCTCAGCGTGGAAAAACCAAAACTTCTATTAGTCGTATTGATTTTGCGATGAAACAGTGACACTAAAATGAGGCCCAGTATGGTTTTGAGTGGTTTTCTTAGGCTAACTCTAACTAGGCCAAAAGTTGAGGTGAGATGGGCAAAGTAACTGCAATGGAATAACTGTTGGTCTAAACGATTATTTATACTGGGCTGGGTATAAAATCAACAAGTCGATCAATCAATTTATGCAAGACAGGCATAGGGCAAAGCCCATGGGTCCATCTAGTAATATGTAAAAGTGACCAAGCCCCATATAATGGACAAAATGCAAGTAGGAAAACGTCGATTATGTGGATGTAACATCCATGATATACCTAAGTGCATGAAGAAAATTGCGTATGTGTATAGGTAAAGAAAACTTGCTGGCGGTTCTCATAGCATTAGTAGCTGTGTTTTCGTGTTGCTTTTCTTTTCTCTTTTACTGGCTTTCCATCAATTTGTCGTTTCAATCACTTCCGTTGCTCGCTGCAGTACCATGCCCTACTTTCCCTGTCTTCTTAATTTCTAGTGCGCTGCTACCGTTGCAAAATTCGACAAAATAAGAACAAAATAAGAGTAAAATGAGATAATGAGGAGAAGAAAGGTCGTCACTAGTAGCGGTAGTTGTTTTTCAATGATGGGTTTGAATGCCCTCGCGAATTCAGCTGAATTCTAGGTTATCTACGTTTCTCTATTTCCTAGCGTCTACTTTATGCCCGCTTCCGTTGTCGGTTCCTGTGGGTTGTCGCTTCGCCTCTACATCTGAACACGGGTCCAACCTCCACCCACAGTGCCCGACACGTTGGTAATTCTGGAGGCGGCTTAGCGGCCCAACGTACTTATCGACGAACTGGAATATGCAAGTGGAAAGAAAGTACATGCACTTCAAAGTAATTATCTTCACGGTTCCCCTTTAGTGCTACTACCGAAGTCCCGTCCAGTTTTCTGTAGGCCTAGCTTCAGAGGTTCGTTCGAAGGTCTTTCGCGGCGACTAACCTCCTTCCGCCAGCTCTATTTATCGAAGAGGCACACTGACTCAATGGATCTGCAGATTATGCATTTTACATTTCGCACAACTGTTCAATATGGTATTAATATATCATAATATGTGATACGCACCTTTTTATAAGTTAATGTACAGCACTTGTTTTGTTAATGAGCACTTTGTTTTATAAGGTTGAAACTTTTTTTTACTTCTATGTACTACACTTACGGTGCGTACTCAATCATAGTAAAGTAGATATAAGCAAACATGTTATAATCATCTTATTATTACATTAAAAGACAAAAACACCTCCAGCCATTTTGACATTTTGACCACCTCCAGAGCCTATTTTGCTATTAAGCATATTTCATTTTACTTGGATAGAGATAAAGAAAACTACTCATTTATATAAAGATCGTTTAGAAGGACTATCTAACAACTCTTATTTCGTTTTGAAATTTTTGTTGAAAAACCGTGTCTTGTAATTTCGAAAATCCTTGAAAAGGGCCGCTTTGGGTTTTGTTCTGTGATGTTTTGTTGCTGAATCACTTGCTTTTTCAAGAAACAAACGTCCTCGAGAATCGGACCTTCAGGTTTGGTCCTTTCAGTTACAGGTAGACCAAATGTGAACACGTAGTTATGTGCATGTAGATTTATAATTGAATGATATTTCTAGTTTCGTTGTTGCCTTTGAAGTAGGCTTTGACCTTCTGGGAGTTTCGTGCACGACTAGGGACAACGTATAGTTAACCGTGATTAAATACGGGTTTTTCGAAAGAGATGAAGACGTCTTTCATTGTCTGTTCTGATGCTTTGTGTATTGTCTTAAAATAGCATGGTCGTACCGGAAATCGTAATCGTAGCGGAATTTCATCGTCTTCTGATGGATATAGTCATTTTTAGAAGCATAGTGATGTAATCTTCGCTGCAATAGAATCGATTTATTTGGCGTCAGCTTCATTCAGTCGCATGTTGGCAGTAAAGTTGTGTATTGAAGTATCTCCATAAGTACGATCTTTTGGCACAAACGTCTTCAATATCGGAATCGCTACTTTGATCGACTTCGAGTACCAGCTGGCTAAAATCGCCTAAACATATGGTTACAATGCCTCCGAAAGGCTAATCTTTGCTACCCATATCACGGAGCATTTTATCAAGAGCTTCGAAGACCTCTTGTCTAATAAAGGCGTTCGTCCCAAACGATGCGTGCGGTCACGCGAAATAAATTTCTAGTTTTGGCATTTTTTTGTTCTACATATTATATCCTTCTTGAGGTGGATAGGAAGCCTGAATCGTCAAGAAAGCGCAAAATTGTCGGCTGCCCATATAACAGTGCCTGCTGTCAGAAGTAAACAGTACAGTTATGAATGTGAGGTGGCCGGGAAGATTGTTTGTTTATAACTTTCTGGAGGCGTGAAAATGTTGAAAAACGAAGGGGGGGCAAGAGCCAGGAAATGTTCACTCAAGGGTCATAGATGACAACATCAAGAAGGGGCCTAAATAGCAAGTCAAAGCGGTTTAGCCGGGTTGTCGAAGCCGAACGTTCCACTATCCGGTCAGCTTCGAAAATACAAATCGCCGGCATGCAAAATCGTCGTTATAGAACCGTCATTGGAAAAAGTAATGACGAACAGGTGGATTATGACTACTGGGTCCCACCCTCCAATGGTTGAGGACTTTGTGAAGTGGATTGCGGCAGCACTGACGATTGGAGGGCCGGCCTCTGTATGCGACATCGTAAATCACCGCAATCGTTGCCGAGGTAGTTCAAGGAGCTTGTAGCGACGCCAAACCTAGAGGAACCGCTAAAAACTAGACAGTGGAACTGTGAGGAAACTGCAATTGTAGTGCTTCTGTCTCTTGACAGCATAGACATTCTCGTGCTAACAGAGACTTGGGCAACTACCGCGTTCAATGTTCCGCGTTTAGATCCTGTGCACAGCCCTGCAACAAAGAACGACGGACCAGGCCGCCCTTGTGGAGAAATTTCCCTCCTTTACAACCATAGATCCTTACGCCGTGCCTAATGGGTAATATAGTTACTGCCTTGCGTGACCAGTGTCTATGTCTCGTAGCAGTCTAATCTGCAAAGTCGATTTGGAATCACCATACGTGCTGGTAGAGAAACTCGTCAGAGGAGGAGGCTGTTTCTGCTTTGGTCATTGCCGACGATTTTAATGCTTGCTTTGACCAGCTGAATTGCGGCCGTATTACGGCTCTCCTAGACACGCTTGCAGACTTTACTTACCAAATAGTCAATTCCATCTCGAGCCAATTTTTTTGTAGGACACACAGAAAATTCGATCACCCACATCTATTTATGACAAACGTAACTTAAGACGCGCTAAAGTTTCAGGATGAAAATTACTCTCTGTTTGAGGGCGCAAGCATTCGTGCTCACATACCGATAGCGATAGACCGTATTGTTCAATTTACACCTGCGCGGATTGTCAAACGCCAACCTTCGTCACAACGCTTAGATCTAGATAAGCTCCTGGAACTCATCCACAATGCTCTACCTATCTGTCAGGTGATAAGTGATGAAGCCTATGCGGAGCATTTGGTATAATGTTCGCAAGAGTACAGCCTTTACGTACCCTTTAGAACCATAGGCCGTAGTTCAGTTTTATTTGCAGCCTTGCCCAATGTTTGCAGATGGCTTTTAGGCTAATAGTTGAGGTACAGCTTGAAATTTACCTTTTATTCTCCGTTTTTAAGACGGTCTGTCGAGAAACGCACGTATCAAGAAGAAAACAACACATTTAACGGTTGAAGACTCGTTTGATCGCCGATGCAGAATGGCAACCATAAAAGTGGCTAAAGCGCCATCGCAGCTCGTTAGCTTACTCGACTAGCTTTTCCGGCTTCATGAACTACTTCTCGGAACTGATCACGTCGAAGGATATAGCACCAGACGCGGCGCCCTTTTTCGCTGCAGTGTGGGAAAAGGTGATCTCAATGCAATGAAGTATCCTTCAAGAAACTACAGTACGGGAACTAATGCAAGGCCTTAGGAGCTTGCGCAGTAGGAAAGCTGCCGATCCAGATCTCAGCATCTGAAATGCGCAGTCGTTTTGGCCTCGTGCTGGAGGGCACTATTTAGTAATGTTTACATACTGATACACTCTTAGCCTAGTGAAGACTGCTTTCGTGTTTACTGATCCCCGAAAGAAGGAGCGACCTTACCGCGCCGTCGTCATAGCGGGAAATAGCAAAAAAGAGTATTTGTTATAAGTTGCTCGCCGGTCTGCTGAGTAAGAAATTCAACAGCTACTTGGAAAGCGTACATGTCATACCAACGGAGCAAGATGTATTCGTCGATTTAAAGGCAGTCTTCGACTTTGAGCCAGGACAGGGAAGGTCTCTCCATGAACGTGCTCAACCTTCTAGCTGCGATTCTACAAGGGAACAGGCCAATCATCGATGATAACCATCGATGGGTGGCGAAACTTCCGTTTTTCATACGTGTAATTGGCCTCACTCAAGGAAAAACCTAAGCCTACTCTTATTTTTCATCTTGCTGAAGGGCCTTTCCAATCGAATGGGAAGCCAAGAATATCAGTCGCAGTCATCTTGTACGCAGACGACTTAGGAGTCGAACAGGTTTCAAGTGCAGAAAGTTCTGCGCTGGTTCTTGCAGCAGTCGCATATTTGGGACTGACCGTAAACCTGACTAAAACGAAGGCGATGGAACTTATATGATGATAGTGGCCACCGAAACCTTGTATTTGACCAAATCGTTTATGTAAATTAATTTCTATACCTAAGGTCGTTCGCGAACGGCAGAAGTTTTACTGCGTACATAACCAAAAAATAAAAGACAGAAGTGTTAGCCGCATGGGCGATAAAATCGTCTTATCGCTTGTCCCTACCAACCGCTATCAACTTGTTCGATTTCGAAGTACCTCCGACCGCAACATTTAAATCGTGTCGAAGTCTGCTTCCTCAGAAAAGCATTGACTACGCATAGTGATCCGGAATCGCCACTGGTGTTTGAGGTCCCGCATCGTCGCTTTGAGCTCCTAGAAAGTAAAATCTTCAAGGCGGATTTTAGTAACTTAGAGCGAAAATTTGCAGAGATCGACGGGGATTTCTTTGCTTTGAACGCGATGAGGAATAACGAGTGGAAAGGGACAAACCTACAAAACAGGTCGTCACTCGTTTTGCCACACATGGGTTTGATCATAGACGTTGCGGGAAATTAGGTTTCTACTACTTCTATGTCTATGCGAGAAGCGGAGAAAATGACGTCAGATGCTATGCTACTCGATGACCTCTGTACGATTTCTAGGACGTCTGGCAAATCTTTCAAACCAGTTTTATTGTGTTGCTGACCTGTATTCATGAAATTTTCCACGAAGCTTTTGGTTACTACCAGCAAAGTTTAATAAAGTAAAATTTGGTTATAAACTTTAATCATGGGTGTTAAGTTCTGCTTTCAGGCATCAGAATTGCGGCGATGCTCGATCACTGCTATAACAATAACCGTTTTTAATCCTGCCTTAATTTAGCTAGGATCAAATTGATCACGAGGTTTTTTACATGTTGCTCCCGAAGAAAATCACTAAGTCCTTGCTTTTTGTAGGCAATCATAGGCATCGTTATAGTTATCTTAATTGACCATTTAAAAGTGGTTCACATATATTTTAGTACAGTTTCATCCTGTTCCGTAGTGCCTAATTAGAGTTCTTGTAGGATTTTGATGGGATTTTGATGCTTTCGTTTTTCTGGTATCGATGTAATGAAATTATAAACTGAAATATTCCAAATTCTCAATTGAGTCCTTTACCTTAGTGTAAGAATATACGAGTTTCTTTAGAATGTATGTGAGGACATGTCAAACTGTGCTTCGATAGCTAGGTTGTATGGCGATAGCCTTGAGTTATTGCATTCTTAAAAAAAAATCTCACACGTTTAACAGGTCGGTAACGTCTTTTGTCATTAGCATAAGCATTAACAAATCTCGACTACCCAAAACATCCACCTTTATCCAACATTGTCGTTCCATTCTCGATAATCGTGTCTGGCAATAACCGTTTTTGAGATATAGTCCTTTGTGGGCGCAAACTTTCTTCAATGCGGTACTCGTGTGTGTGTTGTGAGCGATCCAAGGATGTAGACCTATGAACATAATGAGGCAGAAGTCTTAGTCGATTTCTTTCTAACGGTACCATCCCATTAGCTCTATAGGGCTGTATAGTTTTCGGTAGTAAGTGAAAATAATGAACTGGGACGGACGTAAAATTTCGATGCATAGGCGCGTAGCGTAGTTTTCGCCGTTATGAACGCCGTTAATTTTGTAGGTTTTTTTTGAGTTGCGTAGATTTGTTTCAAAAATGCATAATGTTTTTGCAATTAAGTCGCTCGATAAACGAGTATCGCCTACGGATCGGGAGCATTTGAGCAAATGCTTTACATGGTCCTGTGTATTGCCTGTCACGGTACTACTCGATTTTATACACATTAAAGATAGTTTTTCTTTACACGTGCATTTCGTAGTACAGTTGATTGATTTGACCGATAAGCATATTTCAACGTCGAAGTCGCCACTGAAGGTCCGGCATTGTATGGGACAATCCATTGTGACATAGTGTGCTGTAGCTCTTCTTATGCCTCACAAAATCTTCCAGCTTAGAAGAAGGTTGCTTGTATACGGTAAATGCGTCTTCGCTATACGTCATCTATGTTCGGCGTATGGCTTTGAAAACCCCTTTAAGTATTAATCGCTAAAAGCGCACATGAATTGTCTGCACGTCAAGGGCCATGAACCATATGCCTTAATACTAATCTGTTAGGTCTCGACTTTGAGGTTAGATTCGGAATTTCAGTTTGCATAAATGTACTCTGTTTTGTCTTATGAGAAGGTTTTTTTCGACTGAAACGTTCTTTCGGTTAAATATGGTCAATCTTCCGGTGTTTGGTTTTCACTAAGATGACCTATAATTTAAGGCCAGGGCCGATTCCGTCACCTTCATGAACAGTGGTGCATTTCCATACGTTCAAATGTGCGTAATGGAGTCCTGTCTAAACTCTGCCCTTGAATAATGATGAGAAAAAAAAAACCTTTAGTAACCGTCTAAAAAAACCAAATGTACCGCCATTATTTATGGCGCTTAACTAAGTTCTTTACAAGAGTGCCGTGGAGGGTTTTGCTTGTCTTAAATATAGGTGATGTGTTCAAACACATCCTTTATAGCTGGTCTGACCAGGTATTGTTGAAAGAGACAACTTGCATATGGTTATTGAATTGACTCTCATGACTCATTGCTCAATTTGCATAAAATCTTTGTGTTTCGCCTTGTGCTTATGATTTCGTCGTACGATAATCATTCAATACGAACAGTAGTACGCACCGTAAGCAGTCATAGGATCAATATGATTCCGAAATTATCTATGATTTGTTCGTTTCCTGTTTCCATCATTTTATTTACGGGAGCTGTTTTGGTAACTGTAGGGTGATTTATCGCAGGGCTGTATTTGATCCGGTTGCATCAATCATTTCTACTTCGCCCTCTACTGGAACGTCGTACGTTCGTTCGTCTGTAGTGGTCATGTATCCGGATTGATACGCGCTTCTCGTAAATATCTAAGATATTCTGTAGCTGTTGTTAAGTGCTGGATATGAAAACAAAAAATAACTGATTACAAGTACTTAAATTCTGGACAACTGAGGTTCTATAGGCGGCACTCAATGCTGTCTTGCAGACCCATAAATTTGAGACTGCGATTCAACTCGATAGTGAATCGCATCTAAAGACTGAATAAAGACGGAATAAAGACCTGTAGATTCCGTCATCAGGACGGCGTCCCAAGTGACATTGGATCATATAATCTGAAATAGACAACCGTACTGTTTGATATTTTTGTTAAAAGGCCATTGATGGTAGCGCATTTCTTGCGTACGATTCATTCAGTTCTTTAAACAATTGGTTATCAATATATTTAGTTTTTTCTTTTGCACAACAGGAACTTGCAATTTCATGTACAGGCACATACTGGCCATTTTAGTGACGTTTGTTGAGACTGTTTTGTCCTCGCTTATTTTTCGTCGTTTACGGCTTTCGACTTTAGCAACACGTCCATCACTTACGTTTCTGTTGGTTTATTTGGCCTGAAGGTTTGTTTTCTGTAGCGATCTGCTTCACGCCGAACATTTGGATCCTCTTCTGTTTTGGCAACTTTCTTAGCCTTCTTCCCGACTGATCTTTCTCGGCCATTGTTTTTAATCGTTTCGGCATGTACAACTAATCACTAAGCTGTAATTCTGATAGGCGCAGAACTTCGTAGCTTCGTCAGCGGTGTAGTTTGAACACAGTTTACATGCAACACACACTGGTTACACATGTTCATACAACATAATTTTTACACTAATGATATATCATCGTTGACGATGCCGTCAGTCGCCCGGGTGTTTGTTAACGCTGCACGGCGCAATTTTCAAACATGGAAACGAAAAAGAAGTTGCTCTTGAATGCCTATAACCAACCAAATCAGTATTGCGCTTTCCGTCTCGAAAAGGCAAACCTTTCTTTTAAGAGAAAAATAATTTGGCTAATCGGCAGCATCTTTCAGATTCTTTCGGTAATCTCCAGCAACATGTAAAAAATCAGTTTACCAGGATCACATTAAGAGGCCTTTCTGGTGAGGTGATAAACGATTTGACATGTTCTTCAGTTTTAGTGTTACCGTTATTATCATACCGTTATTATCACACTCAACCATGGTATCCCATTGCCCAACAGCATGGACTGACACTCAAAGCCTAGTTTTGACGTAGGCCTAATTATTAGTTCCTAGTATATCTATGTTACCTTCTCTGTGAAAGGAACGAATTAAATAGTTTATATTCCGCAGTCTCTCTGAAGCATTTGTTCCGAGCCAGGATGAAATATCCGAATCAGTGAGTCTACTGAATAGATTGGATTGGATTGGATCTGGCACCGTGACAAAGCGTTCTATAAGGTTCTGGTAACTGTACACTGGGTCAGGAGGGAAAGCACGAGTCGATGTATTTGTGCGTTGGCCTATCCATTGACATGTGTGAAACGTTACAGTACATTTGCATACCTATTATCCTATCTGTACTGCGAGATATTGTATAGCAGTCGACGACTCGTAGCACTGAGAAGTGTTCAAAAATAGGTACCAATTAAAGTCGGCTTTGCCCTTTTACGCTCGCTGCTTCAGCATGGAACGTTGTCGTTCATGCTGAAAACATGCGTAGCGCTTTGTGAAAACAATAACCAGTGAATATACTTAAACCGTATTATTCCTTATTGTAAGTACTTGAATATATGAGCTGATCATTCCCGAGAAGAGCGTGGATGTCCGGCCAATGGCCAATGCCATTGGCCAGAATCACGTGTACTCGTCCTGTTAACGAATGGCTCAGGTTTTTGATTGCATTTCACTACCCACGCTTGCTATACAAAATTCCAATTTTTTTTACCTACCTAGAGATGTAGATGGTCACGACCTGATCTGTGATGTTTCGTGAAAAAAAAGATACAGATTTTGAAAAAGCTTCTATAACAATAATAACTTGGCAATGCTTAGTTAGTACGGCTAACTTAAACAGCATCGCCTAAATCTGCAGCAATAGCAAAGGTCATCTTCATAGTAACAAACCAATAGCTTGCTGATTCTATTTGGAAACCAGATTGAATGCGGTTATTTTCGAACAAGAAATTGTTATTTCTTTTTAATTCTGTTGTTCACTAATTTAATAAAGGATAGGGCGTTTTTTATACAATGCGTATATTTAATAAATAATTAATTAAGTTTTCTGCAAACTTAAGTTAAATATGGACAAAATAAGGACGCGGTCGTTTATCCTTATGTTGTGTGTTGTTTCTACGACATGTAGCAATAAATACTATCTGTAGGAAAACCGATCGTCCGGAGTTATCGATTACGGCACTGGCCCTGATTCTTAGAGTTGTCCCATTTATTGACCTCGTCATCTGTGGCAACCTCGATCGGTAAAAGCGGCATTTGCACATCCGGGTCGGCTGGTACCACTTGTTGGGTGCCCAATTGAGTAACAGACACATGTTACGATGTGTAACTGCAGAATGGGTTGGAAGTTATATTTATCAGCATCTATAGATATAAGAAGCGCATTTTTGAATATTTATGCGACAGGCTCCATTTGAGCGAAAATTGCACTCAAATTATGTACAGCCTTCTGTATATTAGATAGAGAATGTAGCTACCTTGGTACAGTTGCCACAGTTACGAAAACATTATGGTAATGTCAATTTCAAAAAAGAAAAAATACTTCAATTTTTTAATGATGCGGTTGAGGCCTTCCACTTCCAATAACCCATTGGCAATCAATTGACGATTTTTGCCAGCCATATATTTGCTGTTCAGAACCGTAAGGTTTGATCTATTTTACAGACGTATCTATATTGGCTAACTAAGAATTGCTAACTGGAAACGTCACGCAAAGGTTGAGTAAACATTTGACAGCTGAGTGCTCTGGACATTATTCTATTTTTATCACAACTGAACAGCTACGACTGTTTAGCGAACACTTGTTGACGTCATCAGGGTATGTCTGAAAGGTAAGGTTGCAGGCTACCGTTAGGGTTTGCTCGCAATCGGACAAAACCACAATATATGGTCATTGTTTCTAAATAATTCTGATGCATGATGCTGTACCATAGAATTAATTCGTTTTGTAGACCCGTAGGCTTGCAATATTCTGTTCTTCGACTTTTAAGAGAGGAAAGGCTCAAAACATTGTCTTGTGCATTTTCAAAATTAAAGCGCTGCCGATTTAGTGCAGACGACCGGTGCCGAGAAGTTGCCCCTCTCAAAATGAAGCTCGATTTTCGAAACGTGTGCATATGCCACTATCATCTTGAGTGATTGGTCGTAGTATACGCATAATGAGATACCTTTTACAGTATTAATGTTTCACTTGAAAAAGATATACGAACTAATTAATTATTGTGCGTTTCGCAAAACGTAACATGTGATACATGTTACGTTTTTTTTCCCCTATTTCAAACATTTAAAGCAGAAATAAACAATCTCAAAGTTGACCCCTGCTGGTAAATTGCTAGGTATAAGTGCGTATTTAATGCACAAGAGGTTGCAAAGGCAATATAAATTTTGCGAAAAAGGCAAATAATTGGCACACAACCATTAGGTAACTATAACTTCAGAGCTTTAGGTGTGATGACAGCTATATAAGGTCTTCACTTATAAATATGTAAAAAAAAAAAAATATATATATATATACACGTAATCAACGAAGTCTATTATGCAGACGAACACCAAAAGCCTTGTTTCAGCGCATCTATGACCGCCTCACAAATCCTAGTACACGTTTTAAGTTTTAAGTGCTACTAGGCTTGAAGTTGTGTTACTATTGTTGCACGTGTATACACGGTGGATTTCTAAGTAGACCTTTAGTAGCATCGACAAACGACGTTATTGGAATATTAATACAAGGGTAACACGGATAAATTTAGTTCATGCAATAATGACAATCGTTTCGTTTCGTAGATAGATGCGTCAGACGGTTAAGTTACTATTTAGGATCGTTTCTTTATATGGTCGAACTGCCCAAGTGTAAAGGTGCTCACAAAACTGTTTGCCCTGTTATTGAACGTGTTGAAAATGGTAATGGCAAGGTTAAAGATCTTCAATTTTGAGAAAATCACATAGTTTTTGAAGGTACTGTTCAGGATGATAGTTTAGCCAGCGAACGTAGGCCGTCGGTTCAAAAATCGATTATCAAATTGTTTTAGGATCACGTTGAACGCGACTTACAACAACTAGGAAAAGAGCCGTGAATAGAGTGCAGAAAGCTTTAAAAAACATCCGATTGTGTGACACCTCTTATATCCAACTGTACGAATCGTTGAAAACGCTTCGATAACTCCATCAGTACCCCCGGAAGCCCCGCGCCTCAATACGATCGAAGAACGTATCCTTCATTTTAGTGGCAATCGAACATTCGTCGCGTCGAAATTAAGATAGGCAACTTGCTCGGTGATGCAAATTCGGGTGTGTTTTGTGGTGATATGAGCGTGGATCGCCTCTGCGGCTCCGTGTAAAAAGAAATTCTTAGCTAAGAAGCCATGAGTGGGCTTTCGTAGACAGTTCCAGTCAGCAACACTACATCGTGGAGCGCCTATAGAATACAGTACACTACACCTTTGATTGAAACTCGTGTCATGCGTTTGCCTAGCTGTTATTATAGCACGCGGGTTAGTTAAAGAAGCGATTAAGCATATGAGCCATTTTTATAGGAACTTGTGCATTGTGCGAGGAGTAAATTCAAATAAAGATGTCTAACTTTTCGTAGTCCTGAATATGGGATAAACTTGATCTACTAGTCAATACGCGTCCGTTTCTTGTGTGCTCAGCCTGAGCAAGATAGGTAGTCACTCGTAAGCATTGCCAAGGTTTCGCTCGCTCGTTTTTAAATTGTGAGAAACTTGTTTCGTTTTCTTATCTAATTAATAAAATTCGGAGCCACTAATCTTCCAGCGCTAATAGAGTTACTCGAACCGCTATGATAATTTCGACTACGAATATACCGTTGCAATAGATCATACAACTGCCTCATCGCCCTCGCAGACTTTGTTACTGTAGATTTATTTGTTGGCTTGTCAGTAGTGATTTTTCATGCATTTTCTATGATGGACAATGATAATAACAGACTAAACTGAAAACAGGATCTTTTTGAATTATCAGCCCATCATCAGCAGCCACAAAATAGCTAATCTTACTGATAAATTTGAGTATTTGTATGATCTCAGAAATGGCGTAGCGGTACCGTGATCGCCTGTCGCTTTTTCGGAACGCTTGAAATGAGGTTCTGCGAACTTCTCATAATTAGATTGTTTTATTTAAATTGAGATTGACGGCAGATCTAAGGAAGACTTCCCCTATATAACCTAATATGTACATATTTAAAGATACAACAAATTTTAAGTCTTATGCGGGGCAATTGTGTCCGTCTACTGATATTACTAAATATTATTATTTATGTAGGGAGGGATATTGAGCTGTAACTATTTTCTGCCGTTTGACAAAGAACATCGATCAGCGGAACAAATCCATTTTCGTTATCATTCTTCAGTTAGAATTAGACGTTTTCCCCATCAATGGGCCGTTACGATTACCATGTTGAGTTTGTTTGTACGGTTGGGCATTTTTCTTGTCCTTCCTCTTGTCGAGGAGCGGTCTCGATGTGTGTGTTACTACCACCGACGCTGCCGTCCACCGGCTAGCACACAACGTTTAGTTATATATGCTACCGATAAAGAAGGAAGGCTATTATAAGTTTTGCGAATGACGATAAAGAGATTAAAAAAATGAAAATACAATCACAGGGTACAGGGAAAATATATCTATACCTGTATGTACTGTGCTTTGTGTATCATTTCGCGGCTGTTATTCCTGCCATTGAATTGCCCTAGACGGACTGATTTTGCTCAGCTCCAGCAAAAGTGTGTAAGCAATCTAAAAGTTTTCACCTGTATAGGTGGCTCTAACAGATATATAAGAGCTAGCCAACAGGGAGGACACATTATTATCTCATACTATTTTCCAGTTATGTTAAACATGATTTTTAATTTCGCTTATTCGGGTCACCAAAACAATGGTGGTATATCAATCGAATGCACTACAAGCATTACTGAAGGACACATTTCTTGAGCGCATCCCCTGGCTATCCCATAAGGCGAAGACCACTGGAAAACGTTTACACAGGTAAACGATATTGCTCAATCAATTGTGAATATATGGAAGCTTATAGTCCTTATATGCTGGATTTTTCGTAATATATAGCTGCAATCATAATGGGATATCTTTAAAACGAGTTTATTTCAAATTACCTTCAATAGTAATGCTGCTTCTGTCTAACTGTCAAGTCCTTCAGATTCATTAGCCGACTTTAGAAAGGAAATCGTGAATTGCAAAAGCTTCAGATTGACGAACGCACATATTTTAGAAGAAATTTATTTACGTAGCTCTTCCTGGATAATTTGTATATAATTTTTAGGTAAAGATGGAATGAGAAGCAGTCCTTCAAGCCAAACCGAGTTTGAGTTTACAAACTTTCTCTTTAATCTCCCAGTATTCCTCCAGAACAAGTTTTACATGAAAATTCCGCAGATGTGAAAAGGGATTATAGGCAAATGACTAACATTTATAGCATGTGTGATAGAGTAACACAAACACTTGACAAATTTTGCAATTGTTTCCCTTCGTAGCAGCTACACATCTAGTCATAGCGTAGACGGAGGACGGAAATCGCTAGCGCTTCCTATTATTACGGTCACATAGATGTTCTGCGGCTCTCCAAATTCGACCGGCGAGCGTAAGTCGTAATGATTTACCCCGTTGTCTAAGCGGACAAGTTGACCATATGCTATACCCGCTACGAACAGCACGCACTAGTTAAGTGGAGCTGAGACGCGAACATAAGCTCGTTTTTACATGGTCGCCTTTTGCGGCGTGTCGTCGATGGGCGTTCCTATCTGTAGACACGCTTGTGGTTAATGGCACGTCGTTCTATACATTTCAACCAGACAAATAAAGAGGGATTCTGACGTATTACTGTAGTAGATGTATGATACATGTTTACTGATATTCAAATATATAACAGACAGAGTTTGAAGTATGATCGTGATTGTAGGAATGCACCAATGGATATGTTGCAACTTCGCCTGTCCTTTTTTGCTGTGATTTCATTGTAGCTAGCTTCGACTTCAGTTTTAAATTAGATTTCCACAATCGCCAACTCATTGCCAAACGCCTTCGGTATCTCATGTAGGCCGCTGAGTCGTATAGAGTCGTATACATATGGAGAAAAAAAACGTTGCTCTCATGCATGCACAAAACTTAACTTTGTTTTTTAGGCTAGCTCTGAACGCCAAACGTCGAAACCTCGCCGCAGTAAACGACGTACACGTGCACATCCGCTGTACTCTCTGTAAATGTTTACCAAAGAGTTCTCCGTCAAACGAGTCACGGGAAGTTCCGATCGTCGACGGAACCGTTAAGCCCTTCAAAAGCTATAATTGGTGTGCGATTTGTGCTTTTCGAGTTTCCCAGGCCCAAGTAGCAGTCCGTTCAGCTAGCTAGGCGAAACGAACTAGCGAACGAAGTCAACGTTCAGCAGTCGCTTTGGTGAACATAGCCTCGGAGTGTGGGCCGACCCGTCAATCAAGCTTTCCTTGTCAGCTGTTTGAGATGTGAGTCTGAGTTGTATACCTTCGATGTGTGTGCCTGTGTGTCTCGTGCAGTTTTCTTCGTTGTTCTTGTTCCTTACACTCATACAAACTTACGCGCTCTTAACTGACGTTCTACCTCTTCTTTCCCGTTGAAGCAAATCGGTAGCCAGTGAAGTTGGGAGAGGTTTTTTTTAGAGTGTCAATCTTAGGCTGTTGTCACTTCCTAGCACTTACCAATGCATTTATCACTTGCAAATATTATCATGTGAGAGTTAGTTATTATTGGCTCATTATATCAACATTGAATACTTGAGCTATTTATTTGCGGAAAGAAGTGGATATTCGTGAATTTTTCACATCATGGAAAGCCTCAGATAGCAAAACAATAATAGAGTACAACAAGATGTAACTGGAAGCTTTCCATGGTTGTTACTTACTAATGACTAATAACTATTTGGGGGCATTCTGTTGTGTGTGAAACGCTACGTTGCTCTAAAGTACAAGTCGTTCTAGTATCTTCTGTTTGAATATGTAGCAGTTACAATATCCCATGAAGAAGCATACTCGCGCTCTGAGCGAACTGGAAAAGAGCAGTCAATATTTGAGAAGAAATCCGATGTGAACCGTCATACTTCAATTCAGTTCCTTACTTTTCCTAGCCCACTCTTTCCTGGATCTAAATGATTCCTAAACGTATCGAATTGTTTCATCATGAAATGACCGCTAGGCGTCTTCTGACAAGTACGTGTTCCCGTAGAGAAAATGACCTCAAACTTCTTTCTGGTTTCATGTAGATTATAGCCTAGTCCCGACTCGCTTTACACAGTCTGGAATTGACTCGAAACCACTTACTCGCTTCAGCCTATGGTACATGGTTATTTCGGTAGAGAATCGAGTCGATTTTCCTACGGTCACATCCAGTGGGATAAACGGTCAGGTTTCAGGCCCGCGCCAACTTCGCGGTTCGGCAACAACAGGGGTATTCCATTCTTAACGTAGACCTCGCTGGCCACGGCTAGGCAGAGGGCCTATCGGGATCAGGTGACGGGATTCGGAACATTTCTGTTACATCGCTGGTGTTCCTCTGAAGCGGTGTGTCGTAGATATTATAACTGCTGCCGTAACCATATTAACGATATCAGTTACCAATATAGATTAGTGCGATATCAAAACCTTATCGCTTTTATTACTGTGCACCCAATAGCAGACGACAGATTATAGAAATCTATATCGGTCTCGTTAAAAGTTAGTTAAATTTATTCTCTAAGAAATACATTGCTGCATTATTTCAACTCTTGCCATCGACATGATCTTATGTAGTGTTCCTTTTTGGTAAATTACCATTACGTGATAATTTACATAATTAAATTATCCCTACATAGTAAAAGACTTTTCGCATTGCTGAATTAGTAAGCAACATCTAATTGTTAGCACGACAAAACTTCATTAGTCGACACGACTGAGCAACGATGAGACAGAATAAGATAACTGCGAAGATTTTCCGTATAAATCAGCTATGATATTTGATTTATTTTTTGAAGGGACTTGACAAAAACAGCTTCGTAGCTTGTTTAGGCTATGTTTACATGAAAACTATCCACGCCAACCGGAAGTTTTTAAAAAAAAAGCGCTAAGAAACGTGTGCCGATTAACGCGATCGCTTTTAGAACAGCGCAACCGTTCCACATTTACTCGTATCTTTCTAAACTAAATCAAATAGAGCGATTTCTTCTCGATACTTCTTCAACACCTATTCTACATATTGCGGATACTACGTCCAAAATACAAATATGGAAATCACTAGCGGCGGTAGTTCTGAGCTTAGTTAAGCTGTTTGGCCTTCTAATTTATTGTAGCTAAATATATGGCGTGTACACTCATTAGTGTGAGGGGCACGAACTATAGGAACTTTTTTCTTTCATTTAGGTGAGAGGGGACTAAGTAAAGCATGCACATTTTCGATCAAATGTATAACTTCGTTTATGAATTGTACCCCGGAGACTGATAGCGACAGTAAACATCTGCCATTGCATTGCAAGTAAGTGCACAGTATTCTACCGAACTTTTTATAGCTTTTATCCTACCTATTTACGATTGAGTATTATAACTTATTTGGCAGACATGATAAATATTCGGCCTCAAATTTCTGTTTTGAATTTATGTGTAAATGCGGTGTGCTATCGTTTCGAAGTGGAAATGAATATTTGAACCATGTATGTATAGCTCAAGCTTGTCAATTCATATTCAAATAGAGAGTGTACATTGATAAAAGGCAATGAGTATTCACAGCATCCAGTAGACGAACCGTAGGAAGCTTAATAAATTTACTTTCATCTTTTATGGCTCCCGGCATTTCCTGTACGTTGTCAGGTTGGGTCCATTGGTATTTATATTCGACCTTAAGCGTCTTGGATAACTTGTGTTCCTCCACTCGATCCATTTTAAGTTACATTCCAATTTCTACAATAACTATCCAAGTTGGAATAATTGAATCAAGCCTCTGCTTGACCTGCTGTATTATTAAGATAGTATAATGTTATGTGATATTAGTAAAACATACGTTAAGTTACCCTCTCGGCGATGTCGATCTTCAGCTGATTTTATTTTCCGCCTTACTCGTCCTTCACAATCGATATGAAGTGTTCTATTTACATTTAGTCCAAGTGACATGAGGATTCTACGTAGTATCTTGTGTCGTCTTCTTTTTCGGACACGGCCGACTACTGCTATCAAACGATTTCTCTTTAGTTTTTACGTGGTGTACGCATATGATTAGAACAGAATTGCGGTAAACCAACCTGAACCCACTTGTTCTTAACTAAAAGTGTCGGTAAATTCACACTGGTCCTAGTTTTCAATCGGAGCCGTCGTGTCTACATACACGATGCCTGCCTATATGGGCCTTTTGTACTTGCGTGTGAAAACTGAGTTCGTCTTATCGATTTCGATGCGATCAATTATTAGTTTAACATTAGCACGAATTGTTCCTTTTTTCTTCCAACGAACCGTCGTGCTTGGTCGCAAAAACAGCAGCCTAAGAAAATGAGCGATAAAAACACCCAAACATCTTATTTCAAACGATGGTGTCAAACTAGAGGCAAGTTCATGCAGTTGCCGACTTCGCATGTGGCCTATTCCTTTCTTATTTCGCTAAGGACAGGCTTAGCCGGTCAAAGATTAGACACGCGGGCAAAAGAGCATGAAAAGCCTTGTTACACATGAGGATAAGGACAACGATTTATAACAAAACGGTGAAGAAGAATTCATGGGAAAGGCTTCTCCTTGATGCCTCTACAACACAGTTCGCTTTTCGTAGTTTGCTGCTGCTTCTGTCGCCTATTTTTCATGGATCGATTAAATGAATGAGAAACACCTGAGAAAAAGCTCCCCGGTGGTTTGCCGATGCCGAAATTGGGCTGAAGGTTTTACGCGTCCTATGTGCTACAGTGTCTTAAAATAGCAAACGCTGAATACGGAGGACCAGTATCCATTTGCATAGATGGAAAAAGGAGAGACATAAATATCGACGTCTTTTATACGTAAGTGTATAGGTACCTTGTTCGTTCGTTCGTTCGTTTGCCTTGCGCCCTCATTCCTGCCTTGAAGTTCATCTAAATACAACGACCACTGTGCATGCATAAAACCAACGGACGTTTAAAGGTTTGAGATAAAGAAGGAACTCGTACGGTTGCAGGTTGTTCTGCGCGCACCATATGCATATATCAGCGCTTGACATATTATTTACACGGACGCAAACGGGGTCTGTCGTCCTTAAGATGATTTGAACGGAAATCACGTCCGTGCGCGATGCTTATTTCTAATATTCTCATTGTTCCCACTTTTCGATGCGCTTAAATAATTTGTCGGTTCTGTTCCGTTCCGTATTTCAACTACTACTTCTAGAGTTAGAGACAACATTAGTTCTCGTATGTTATACGCGATTCGGGTAAGCCAGTCTGTCATTTCCAATGTATCCTTTGTGTTGTTGTTTATTTGCTACTGAATTTCAAAGAGGTGTATTTCTATTGTTAGCAGGCAGTGCTAGTCTAGTGCTTTTATTGCTACGAACGGAAAGTTATATTATTAAAGATGTTAACTATTCGAACGTGACCATCCTGAACAATAATGCCCAGAAAAATAAGCATTGAAAGGACGTACATTAGTGAACGACATGAAGATAAGTGTTGTCCCGTTTCCGGAATTGGAAGAAGAGAACGAAAATCCGCTTTTTAACAGACCGTGAATTTCGATGTGTGTTTTCTTATTTATGATTTCTAAAACGCCCGAATATTACCTAAATACGTATATCTGAGGCCTGTGTTCCCTCTAGACATTTCTTTCAAGAACATAATTAGCCTTCTACTCTTAAGGGAATAGAGAAAATAACTGCCATGCAAGAAACCAGAGACGTTTTCTATGTCGGAATACCACTAACTAGATATAGCTTGTATCCTTTTGTCAGCTCAGTTATGACTATTTAAATGAATGAGCAATGATCTGAAAAGCAGTGCAGTTTGTCTCAATGCTGGCTTTTGTTGTGATTATATCTCCCAATCGTTTTCCATGGATGCATCATTGATCCAATGTTCGGAATCACGTATAGGAATTTGAGGTTTTCACCAACTGGCAACAGTAAATAAGCATCAATGTTGCTTAGGCGTCCCCTATGTGGGTATTCTACAGGAATCATCTGTGTGACCTTTTTTCCGTCATCATATTCGTACATTTTTCGAGTCGCACCAACTTATGATATGATCCCTTTAGTATTGCACGGGTTCAAAGTCGAAGGCCAAGTAAAAAGCTCCTAGCTCCGAGCAGACCTGGAACCTTTTTCGCAACGTCGATATCTTTTCTTTGAGGTTCATTATACAGGGTACTTTATACAGGGTTAATTGTAGAGGGTACTGAAATTGGGCTTTTACACTGCCGCTTAGATCCTGTTGGTCTATATCGTTAAAGCTGTAGAACTATTACTCTCTTGGGCTGGCTTCTACTGCTGTCGGTGAGCAAGACTCCCGGATAATCATACGTACCATAAACGAAAAATAGAATCACTTCCAAGATATTGATATATCCTGTAAATACGCGAATAGATCAAATGACTTCGCTTGCAATAAATAGCATCGTGCTGAAACCTGTAAAAAAATTTCATTTACCTCCGTGAAGCACAAACTATGAAAATCGAATAAGATAAAGCATTCTATGTATATACATATAACTATCAGAAGAGCGGCCGCGGCCCCTTTGATATTTACTGGGTAGTTAAGGTGTATCCTACACTTGGACAGAGCCATAAGTAGTGAAACATAGCACTAACACCCTCGCTTAAATCACTTATTGCCCCAGAGGAGATGAAGGTCAATTCAAATGAAGTGTGGAAAGAGATTGTAACTATCTTTCACCATTTCAGCTGCTTTACGGCACCAGAAATTGCAGCATGACTCGCAGACTAGGGTAGTTTACCACCCTAAATCCAGTAAATCACCAGAGTAGCTAACTTAAAAGATTTTTATAAGTTATGAAGCCTAATGGTGAGCAGAAGTAAATCGTTGCGCACAGGTTTGCGAACTAGCTCGTGACTCCAGGCCTCCTCTGATTCGAGATACTTGAACATGCGAACATATCTTCTGAAGCTTACGGCCGTCGTTTATTTGCGTTTTTTAAATTTCGCTAGCTCAGAAATCTCATTACTATCATAATGTTTACATATTCTAGACTCTCAAACAGTTAATTTATCTACTGCTGATTATAGGCCAAAATTTTTATTTAAACAAAAAAGGCTCAGGTTATTCAAAGATCCGACATTTGCCTAGCGTTACTCTCTCACCGTATTCAAAGGTAAAAGCGAATGTTTATGAATTCATGATAAAGCGAATATATCATCGTTCTTCGAATGCTCCAGTGGCAAATAATCATTGATATAAAACACACCAACCGCCTTTCGATCGGCATAAATGACGGAACACGCCGACATATAAATTATGGGAAAAAGGTTACATAGCGATGTTGAAGTAGGAGCGTATCGATTGTTTCTGTATCCGACCGTTGACTTTTGCTGATCACGTGACGCATCGCATATCATTGGAAACAACAAGTTAGAGGTAATATTACTACTGATTGATCACACTCGCATAGTGATCCTAGGCGTAGACATTTGGGTAACCTAAAAGATTTCTTCATACGGACGGACAAGTTTACTTTGAATATGCAGTGTAGGCTAGTGCGTCATAAAGAAAGATAACGTCAAACACCCGCCAATAACACCGCGTTATAAACGTTCGCGTTTTATCCCTTGAAGAATAAGTTCTGTGTAATTATAATTATCAGCTCAGACAAGTAGCAAATAAGTTTAAGGTATTGTGTTTGCTTATTTGGTGTTACATTGTAACATTAAGCAGATTGCAGTTCATAGTATAATCATAGGAATAACGTCTTGTAAAAATAATAACAGCACAGACAGCGAATGAAAAATATTGTCAAAAACTCTATCAGTGCCAGCACTGATCTGAACTGTAACATACTATTGCCAAATTCAGCTAGATCTCGTAACGTATACTTGGAAATACTGTGGTACGTTCCGTTATTCTCGTCGCCACAGGCCCAAACCGCAGCTTGCAACTAGGAGTGTTTTTAGTAGTCATCAAAGATCCACTATCTATCTTCGTTAGTTTGTTGGTCGAAATTTAACACAGTGATGCTGAATAGTTCCTGCTCGTACAATTAAATACAGGCGATACAATCAATATACGCGATCTGTCAATTTGGTTTGAGTTGAAGCAAGGTATAGAAATTATTTTACGGCAAAACAATGCCGAAATGAAGATCAGGAAAGGGTAACGATTTTCACTACTTGTTTTCTTTGGTAACACTGTATTTTCGACTTACGCCATGCTCTGTTAACATCTCTACAGCGGTTATTCGGTATGGGTTCTTGAGATTTTACGATTTAATATTCAAATGTTTAGACAACGATACCAAACAGCAGAGATGGTGAACTGAACGCTGATGTTGCAACGGATTGATTGCCTATCCAACCTCTAAAGTCAGCGCCGACCCACTGGAGAAATCAGTTTTGTGAGAGATTCAATATTGGCTTCACTGAACCTCCAGCTGGTTCCGCTAAGCTAACCCGACTGAGCTAAAACTTCCCTCAGAGCAGACACTCTTGGCAAGAAGATACCGTTGGGTTCTAGCTCTCCTAGCCCACTGGCGGAAGCATTTGGTAGCTGCAAAATGGAAACGCTTTGTCGAGACAAGGTAACCGAATACGGCTTTTATTTATGAAATTCAGACAGTACTGTGCGAATATATGAAGCAATAAAAGCAATGCGCGAGCTTCACATGCTTGAATATTGTTCAGGCTTCAGCTGACACCAAGATGCATGCTGGTACAGGTGGTGTTTTCATCACACGTATTGCTTAATACGGTATAGCGCTTGAGGTTTTTTGATAGTCTCAAATCAATATATGCGAACAAGGTTGATTAACACACGTGTAAGACTATGATTGTGGAGTTCATCATGAATCAGAGATAGAAGACTTCATAAATGTATTATAGAAATTGAATTATACTTAAGCTGCTTGTAGACTTTTTGAATTATGTGTTGATGCTAATTTTCAAGCAGCATTGGCTTTGCTATGTATGCCTTAAATGTCAAAGCGCTCACACAGGTCTTTGATTGTTTGAGAAGCGCTGGTCGGCTTCTGACAAGTGCGGCTATTCTATGGTTTCGTGATAAAGAAGACATCATAGGGATCCCATCACTTTGAAACGGTCTTCATCGACACGCAGTTTGAACGATTCCAGTCATCTACTCGTACTGGCTTCATCTGGTGGCAACAATTGGTTAGAAGTAAGGAGGTGTCATGACACAACAATCTACGACTTTGAATGGTCCCTGCCGGCTGGATTCGGCTTGGGATGCATCGTTTGATAAGTCTGAAGCAACTGAAAATTTCATTGTTAATGTGTTCGAGTAGTAAGTTTTTAATTTACGGGTGTTGGCGCAAGATCTTTAATATTTGATTACTTCCATAACTGGATCCTTTTCCTTGTCTTGTGTTTCTACTGGAAATGAACATTTATTAATACCAATCTATCATCCCGTTCAATACGAACCCTGACATAGTAAACTCTAAGCTTCTTCACAGGCTAAAATCTGTGATTTTTAATTGAGAAATGCGCAATTATAATTTCTGACCTGCTGTCATTTGGATGGCAACTTATTTATTATTAAAATATGGGACACATGGGTCAACAAATGGCGATACTGATAAATTATTAAAATCTTGAACAAAATGGTAATCAGTGGTAGTAATTCCTCAGAGCGGGTATGGTGGATGACAGAGAACCTTCAACTAACTGCAACTTTTGCATTTTTGTCACCGTGATTTTTGCAATGCGACGTCGAACAGAGGAGTCCGGTCGTTGAAAATACACTTCAGTTATAACCAACGAACTATAGCTTACCTAGCTGTAGTCGGTAGTACCTACATTAGGCCATTAAACGCCGACCATAAGCTATACGATTTCCTTACGAGTGATATTATGCTGCTTCACTCACAACTAGCCACCGACGCGAGCACCTGGGATAACCGTAGAGGTTCAATCTTTCATCAAAATATCATTGTCGAAACGTGAAGCAAGCGTCTTTGCTTGTGATTGTCGCTCAGATCAAGCTATGTTGTTTGTCCAATTTATGTCGCACATGGTCTTCCATGAAACTCGAAATTTCGAGTTCAAAATATCTTCTAAAACTTTTTCAACCATTGGCTTACGATGTTTGTAGCTGTAGGCCCTTTACAGAACACAAAGGGTTAACAATTAACTGTCTGCACCGTCACCATAATCGTAAGTCACTTGAATCTTTCTGATTTTCAATGGCTCACTACAACTCGGCTGCTAAAAGTCCGAATGATGATATCCGAGCAAACACTCTCAGATTTTAAAAAGTCTAAGTACGTTTCGACTATAAGAAAAAAGGTGTCGCAAAGTATCGCACAGTTCTAACATAGCGTCATTTCGAAATAGGAGATCAATGTTTGTCACGGTTTTCGATGCTTCCGTTAACACGAAGCTGACTATAAGTAATTTTTGTTTTCCGATAACACGTAGCTTGTTTCTCTCTGCCGCAGCCTCCTATTGCCGTCAAAGGCGTGTCCATGAGCATATACCTTTCTCTATCGGATTTTTTTTCATTACCAATATCATTTTAAGTACTTTACTGCGTGATACGTGGCAAGTTAATTATATGAAATTAATTTTATATGTAGTTCCTCATCAATAATCAGATTAAGCCTGGAGGGGATACTTTGCAGAAAAGAGCATGTCTGTGGAGCCGTTCATATCCACGCCTTGTCCTACACTCGTGTCTGACGAGGAACAATAAGGCGCATTCTCCAATTAAGGCACTATGATTGCAATGACTCTAGAAATAGCTTGAGACTCACATTGAACGTTCTAGTTCTTGTTTTTGTCAGGTATATCCTAGGGGACAGCACTAAGCAAGGACTGAATGGCTCGTGCTGTACGTGTGAGATGTCAGTAGTCTCATCATCCTTTCGCGTATGTAGCACGTGAATAAAGGCAGCTAAATAATTAAAAATACTTGTGGGACAGTGGGTTAGCGGGACAGTTTTTAAATGCCAGGTTTGAATCAGCCAATACTCATTTATACCCAACATAAGCCAATGAGGCAAGAACCTCATAGTTAAGCAGAGAAAAATGAGAATATATATATCTTACACCATAAGCCTATTTTTTGTCAATCTTTATAAAAAAAAATGTGGTAGCACGGTACATACTCTATATAGATCGCGCGGCTAAATGGCGATGAAGTATCTTGGTATATACACCTCGCATGAAAGTTACGAGCTAACTCTTAAATAAACATATACTTACAAAATAATTCATGAAATAAAATCGCTAATCTTGACTATATCTCGAGTTAATTCACTTTATATGTATACATGTCTCATTTTACAGTAGCAAACATCTAGGTTTAAGACTCAGTACCGTAAACAAGATTCAGACGTTGATATCGTTGTCACCTTTTAAGCTGAAACTGAAATCCGTATATTCTGTAAATTCAATAAGTCTGGCTCTGAGTTCATAATCTATAATTTTAGAATTAGGTATTTTGAATAAATATTCCATGATCTAAATTCAATTATAAGTCCCCCAACAGAATGCACCACCAGAATGATTACGGGTTTACCTCGCTTTAGTAAGATATAACAACACTTACAATAAAATATATTATTTCTCCAATGCTTAAACTAATTGCATTTATACTAATCGAAAATGTTAAAAAGTAAATAAGAACATCGCAAAAGGAAATAGAAATTGATGAGATATTTCATGCTTGATTTTTTCAGTTGTTAAAAAACTCCTCATCGTTCTGAACTACCTATTTTGAGCCTTCAATGATTCAGAAAATACAAGTAGTTTTCGAATGAATTTCTCTTTTCATCTGTATCGTGAGAACCTCTAGCCAAAAACACCAGTGCACCGGGCTCTATGGGGAATGCTTGCAGAACAGCAAGGGTGCACGTTACGATAGCGTCACCATCGTGAGGAGCTCTTTCGATATAACGAACGCGGGGTGGGGGGTGAGGCTAGGTCTATTTTTGGCTACGCATTTTCACGTCACCCAACCTTATACCCCGACGAGGAGTGTTGCAGAGAGTAATCTATAGGACATATGTATGTCCTCCCTTGAATCTAAACGAGAAGAGAACGCACCGCAAAGCTCTGTGTTCGCTCCTATAAATCACACCGATCTTCATTAGCTCCAACTCCGTCTTCGTTCTGTAATTTTCTTCTTTGCCCGTTTGCCATTCTCATCGCTAGTACTAGGCGAAAAACGGCAGAATTGAATATATCGGTCGCGCTTCTTTGCATAGTCACCCATTAACTTTCCCGTGCTTTCAAACTTTGAAAACTTTCATTTATATCAAGGTTGGGCATGTATGACGATGTCAGCTAGTCAACTCTGTGGTCCTCGACAAACTATAACCTCCTGCGCTCTAGGAGGGCCTACCGCCACTACCAGCTAGAGATGTCCGTACTGCCTCAAGGAAGAGATTAATTTGGGAAGGATAATGACGTTCTTTCATTTGGTTGAATTCCCTTTCGGACTCGGTCGGAGGATCCGTTTTGTTCACTCAGTGTTCATCACACAAACGCTCACATGCATATATACCTACATAGAGAAAGGTATCAATATAGGGCTGTGAATGTATAACACTGTAAAAAAATTATGCCCCAGGCACTCATAAGAATCTATTATTTACAATACAAACGCCGCCATTCCTGTTTTTTCTTTGCGGCTGGTCTTCACATGTCTTTCTGTTTAATACATTCTTTTTCCTCTTGACGTTGATCTTATCAATAATTGAAATAAAAACGTCTTGAGCACTCGCTTAGGAGTCCTTGAACGACTTTATTACTTCTAATGTAGGCATATCTTCGGTCAAATGCATGCTAAAAGAAATAAGGAAGCTCAACGTTTCTTTACACAGGATACTTTTCTTTGGCGTTTAGTGTACACGACAGAGTAACGTGGTGTACAGACTTTTTTTTTTTAATTGTGATCAATTGATGTTTCGAAGAATTTTTAGCCGAACTGAATCGAAAGGCTCGAAAATCGGGTAATAAAAGGGCTGTTTCAGGCTGTCTTTAAAACCCATTATAAGATCATGCAGAAGATAATAACATAATAATAAATAATCAACAATTCTGTAAGTTTGTAGCGCAATATTGACAATGCTTACGACAGGCAAATACGATAAACAAACGAAGGATTTTTCTGTTCCTGTCTATGATCTCTCGAAGATGAGGAATATACTGGGAATATTGACAAATTAATAAAGGTAGTTTTTTTTTTCAGAGTCATTAATGTCCAGCGTATTCTATTGGCACTTACGAAATACTCTGAAAGTGGATAAGTCACGAGGCAGATATTTCGATTAAACACTGCATCGGTATCATATCGTGAGGTTCGTGCCTTTTAGAAATTCTTCTATTGCTCCTTAAAGCAGCTCTTGCGGACCCTGGACTGGTTACTGAACGCTGGCACTTTTCGCCTAAAGTCGGCGAGTCTTTTCCTTGACATCCATAATATTGATGCAGCAGTATTCAGGACGCATGAAGAAGAATCATAATGAACCTAGTTAAAACCACTGTAGCTCTTGTGTGTATTGTGAGTCCTTCGTTATAGCCAACGGAAACTCCAGATGACATTTTATCGACAACAAATACCCTATGATCTATCGTATAAGTAAATACCTTGAACATTTGATAGATACAACGAAACGACTTGAGAAATAGTATAAACTCATTTTCTAGTCAGAGTTCTGCTTTCAAAGCCTCGACAAAGCCTTTATATAGTTCGTCGTAGTTAGAAAAAATCCTGTTACTCCATACTGTGATACAAATTTTTCAAGTTTTGTGCACGCTACTGAACATTTTTACTTTCGATTATGAGACATCGAGTGTAGGGGTCTGTTAATTATCGTTAGAAGATCGAGTCTCACAGAAGTGCCATTGTTTCCTTCGGTTCCTTGGTACTCGGTTCCTCTTTTACCTCGTTACCTCTTCCACATCGAAGCTGGATTCGATTGGGACAGAAAATAAAAGAAACGTGTGTCCTTCGTCTTGCTTCTCCGTTCATCGCGGATATCCATTTTCTTTGGATGTTAGGCTCTGACCGACTCTAATGAACACCCATTCGATATAAAGCCGCATCGTAGGGTTGCACCGCGTCACATCGGGAGCTTTTTGAATTATAACCAGATGTTCAATTGGGCAGTGCAGCGAGTGAGCCACGTATAGTAGTGGGAGTTCTAGGGCGATCGTGTGGATGTTGATGTCTAGCGTACGACAATAGCGGTAGGGGCGACAAAATGCCTGCGGAATTTTAACCTCAACTTTGAAAAACAGGCACGTGAAGAGCAGGAGGTAGGAATCGAGGACCATCAATAAGCAATTTAAGTTACTACGGGCGCTGCTGCTAGAGAAAGGCATCTGCAGCTGCTAAAAATACCTATCTTCCCCCTTCACAGGTCCTTGTTTCTTGAGCCCAACCCTGAATCCTCCCCGAAGGCTGTCGGCAGCGGGTGCTTTTTCCGATCATTGCGTGGTCGCCTCTGCTTCTCGACCACCCCAGCCATGGCTCACTAATCCTCTCAGCCGATGCAGGTCCCCGTCCTAACCTCCGCTAACCCTCTCACCCAAATCCCTTCTAGCCGCACTGTCCTCCTCCCTTCAGTCCGAGGTGGTCCAGATGCGAAGACACCCACTACAGGGTGAGCAGCAGGCGTCGTGGCCACCGTGCTTCTGTCTTCGGGCTACTACAAGCCTTTTTGCTTCGCCCTTCCCCAAGTGCCTCTTTACCCGCCGGTTTCCCTTTCCCGGGGGCCCACTCCACGTGGAGGCGCTGGGTAATCGAACTAGCTCTGTATCTCAAACGCGGTCTCCACCAAAAGTGCCAGAGCCCTTTCGGCGGGACCTTTTCGGCGTGCCGTGAACGCGGCGAGGTGGTACGAAGCACTCACATTTCCAAATATATATAAATTGGGCAGGTTCCAAAGCAACTTTGCAGTAAGACCAACGACAACATTGCTACTTTTGCTGCTGGTGTTAAAAACGTGGTACCTGCCAGCTGGTACATGCAAGAAAGCTTGCATGCACTTACCATGCGTCGGTGATGCTTAGCCATGCCCTCAGCCAGTTTCTCGAACAACTACCAAAAAAACGGAGGCAAGAATAATGCAGAAGGTACAGTGCGTCTATTGTAGTGATTGACAAACATCCGCTAAAATACGAAGGCTGTACTAGTCAGAGTCCTACTATTTTTTGACGGCTGTAACATCAACAAGTTACCAAGGGAAGTGCTTCTATTTTTTGTGGAGTTAACGCTACCGAAACAGGTTTTGAGGACGGCACCTTTTCGTATTATAATACATGCGTATACAAACGGAGAGATCTCCCTGTTTTTCGTATTTCATTCGTTGTTCGGTGAGTGCGGCAGTAGTTGTGTCGGGAGCTCGTCGCCTAGGCGCTGCGAGAATTTTCGAACACCATGTGAAAGGACGACCCGCTACTATCTGAACAGAGAACGACGCTGCGGAACAGTCAGACGATGAGTTGAGCGAAGACACGAAGTGACTCGTGTCCGGCTGGCGAGAGGTGACGGCGTTACCGCTCGCCGTCGTTTTCGCCACGCTTCTGTGTCGCCGTATTGAACAGCTAAGGGTAGCAAGGAACAGAAAGGATAGACTGCTGGAAGCATCGTCTATGCTGGAAGCAGCAACGGGTGCATTAGTGACGCTAACTGATGAATCTGTGGTGACGGAAATGAGGCCAACCAAAGAGAAAATTGTGGAGGTTATGATGAAAGAAGCGAAAATGATCACTCTAAAAACTTCCTTGCCAGGGAAGCGACGACTGTGACTCTGATATTGAAGAAGAAGAAGTAATCGCGGACGGCACCTGAGTCTCTAACGCGTTAGGAAACTGTAGGCAATTTTTCTTTGTCACGTCAGTCTTTGTAAGTACCTAGCATGATTGCATTCTACTTCATGACACTGAAAAACTGAATTCAAATGATGACATGTAGGAACTTATAGCATGTTGGATTGTGAATTGGCAGACAGATTTTGAACGGGGCTTACGAGAATTAAGCTAATTGTTTTCTTAATCGTATGCTTAACACAAGTTGAGAAACCGATTTGTTTTACTTCCTATGGACCTTCTAAGTCATGTATGTCTTCGCAAGTGTGACTTCAATAAATTGTACATGCAACAATCAAAATGTAAATGTATTTCTTATTTTCGTTCAATTATATAAATTATGTACAAATATAAGCGTGTTTCGTTCAATTTGTCACGATAACTACGATGACAATCTGCGTTGGTTGTGACTTTGTATACATTCGTGCATATATAGATATGGCTGTCTAACAAAAGCTAAAAACGAGGAGCGTTTCTATTATATCTTTGTGCAAGATCTCTTTTTTTTTTACCAGAAGACCTTCGTGGACGATTCCGATTGCGGTTCGATTCTGTGTGGAATAGATATCATGCTGACGTCCTACGTTCCCTGTCACTCTCGTGTGTTTTATATTACTGTTTCCTGATGGCTCTGTGGCACACACCGCAATTTTATTTGTTGTTCATGCAGAAAAAAGGACGAATAGCCGAGGTTCACTAAGCAAGCCTTCCAGATGATGCCAACGTATCTTTAACCCAACAAAAGTAAACGTCCTGTCAGCAACACTTCTCTGTAACCAGCTGTTATGATATCTACTTATTATTATTATTACCACTATTATGTTCCTTTGTAAAAATTTTTCATCTTCTCCAATCATCACAGTTCTGAGTTTAACTAGCAGTATGCTTTTTTCGGTAACGACATATCGGTATCAGTTGTATGTCAACCTGATGACAGAGTAGAATCAGTGGTTCGTCGTGCGGTACATCAGTAGCCTCTCACTTCCGTAGTTGAATTAAATTTCTATATATGGAAATGTGACAAAAACAGTAGCACGCTAGAGTTTTCGGTTCGCTCGTGCCACGAGGAACTTTATATAAGCTTTATATAAGCGCAGGGTCGTATGTAAGAAAAAAATCGGAGAACCCATGTCAGGCAGGCAAAGCATGAATGTATCGAAAGTCCATCCAGTCACTTGAACATATAGAAGTAACAGTAGCTGTTTCATCCCTTTTCTTCATTGACCGATAAGTGTCAACTACGGCTGTACTAAAATTACCTGTACCAATATAAATGTGGACTGCAAACGTGTCTATCCATAGGAACAAATCGGTGCCTATAGTTCGCATCGGTTACGCGGGTTAAAACATTGCTTTCCACTTGTACTTTCCTTCAGTAAACGGTCCTCAGTGTTGGATTTATTTACATAAGCTCGGCATTTACATTCGTCCGACTTGGCCGGCTCTCTCTGACGAGCGCATCGACCATCGGGTCAAGTAATGCGGTCGGCAGGTATATCGTCAGGAACAGACACGGCAGGACTGGAGGTCTTGGTAACCCAGCAAGATGCTAGTTCGAATATTCGATCATAATGATGGAATGATCAGATCCTACATTTAGCAAGAATACAATTGAATTCAAGAAACGTGCTTAGTCTTTGCTTCCTAATATGTAATAATGTGTAACTGGCATACAGAAGGCGGTCGAGGAGTAACGTCCACCACGTAAAGAAGGCCTAATTGTATCCTACATCTTCCCGCCAAATCTGGGTTAAACCGTTTACGTCAACAACTGAATGATGATCAAGAAGAAACGCCAAAAGTATGGTATGATCTCAGCGTATTGGACTCTGATAATTGTATCAAATCTCCTATTTTGTTTTTGAAACGGTAATGCGAATACACATAGAAATGCACAGAAGAACTAAAATTGATCCTCATTCTGGAAGATCTCAATTTTTGTCGAGCTTGCCCAAAGAAAAGTCAACATAAAAAAGGCGTAAAAGAATTGTTATGAGTATTTTCTTCTTGTGAATGATATGGCCATCGATAGTGATATGGGGACTGTCGGTGATGATCGCGGAAATTAATGTGACTTTAGAAATGTCTAATTGACAACTACGAAGCTATAATTGATACTGTATACCCTGCTACGCGCGCATAGTACGAGCGTGAAGAAATAAATGAAGAAGAAATGAGTTCTTCGGCAATGATGGTTGCCCGTGCGAAAAGAAGCTCATACCAGCGCGACTAATTTTCTATAAGGGTGTATAAATGCGGAATTAGAATCTCCTTCGTTTTGTCGACGTAGGACTTAGCATAAGGCAAGAGATACATAAATAGTATAGTGCTGAACATATATGCTATAAATCACATTCGTATCTGAAAAAGAATCTCCAAAATTCCCACGACTAACTTAAATACTGCAACAATTTCTAGATACTTCAACACATAGAAGATGACAATAAGGTAAATTAGTAAATTAATCTTGTAAAACAAATAGCATGTTCCTGTACAGATTAACAAAGTTTTGCGAAGTAGCGAATACATGCACGGGTTGAAACATAGCATGATTAAGTTCATACCAACTGAAACTTAGAGCTGCCAGATTTTGCGCTTCATAAAAACTACTCTATCGAGCGACGAAGAAATGGCGCAACAACTAGGCAAGGCCATTGTATGATTTTAGGGCAGAGATATTTGATAATTTAGTTTAGAAGAACCTTATCTTAGTTTTCTCTCTGTAAGCTCAGATCAAGCCATACATGTTCTCTGAGCCCTTTTATGTATGTATATTCTACAATGACTTATCAACAACATCAATAGCAGACCATTAATTCGACTTCCTCAGCTAGTTGTTACCTGTTACTAAATGGGCTTCGTTACTGTCTTTCTGAAAGAACGTACAAATGCATTAATGCTATCCAACTATTCGAAATGTACATGGGTTCTGATGTTGGCGAATCCTAGTGCTCCCACAGTAAAAAAGGAAGCTGTGTCTGAAGGACATGATACGTGCTACAAGAAATTAGGTCTAGAGTTAATAACTACAGGCTCAACACATGCGCCGTGCAAAATATAATCCCGCAGGAGGAAGCGGGCCCGTGCTTGCATTAAGCTTTTTGTGAACGGGGCAAGTGACTATTCACCATGTGCTAAGCTCCACGCTTTCTATGTGTTCATGTCCGGTAAGGGTATTTGAGAAGTGTCTACTAAAGATAGCCAAAAGACCAATTTTAAGGTAGCCTGTCGTTGCTGAAATCCTGTGAAAAGTTCAAGTATTATTCAAGAATTTGCAACAAATCTCGTCATACTATTATTTACCCTCACTATTTTATGTTTACGTCCGCTGTCATCATTCGTAACATTAGCAGCAAGGACGAAGCACACTCGAAAGCAAATTGTTACATTGAGAAAATCGGTCACCAAAAAAATCAAGGTCGGCTGGCTGTTAAGTGGCGCAATCCCAGATTATATATGCATTAAGGAAAAATATATTCATATACTACCTATTAACGCTCTTCTACGCGTCAGCCAGAAAGCGCCGTATGCGTTTAGATGATTCGCGCTGGCTTAAAACCTCTAAGGAGCTCCTGGGTCGAATACTTTGATAATCGCATGTGGAACAACTTATGATACTTAGGTAGCCCTAGATTCATGCCGTATATCCGGTAACATTGACAATGGAATAGTTCCGATTGCTTGTCCGAACAGTTTACACAGGTACATGGATGGCATTGAGTAAAGTGACGGGGAAACTGCATAGTCGGTTGGGCAGCATAGACGAGTAGCAATGGTGCAAGCAAGTTCTGCAAGATGTTGTAAAGATCTTGACTGACTGATTGATGATGATCTAGCATTCGAAGTATGCGTTGATTTAACGAAGGTGCCAAAATCTCTTGCGGTTAGATAGGCAGGCTGCTTCCCCCCATTCCCCAGAGATAAAAAAAAACTTGATTAAAATTGCTTAATTTAATCGTGCAAGTTCCTTGAACGAAAACACTGTCTCACTTATTACTCTTCTAGCAGAACGGTGAAAAGTTAGCCTCTTTGCACGTATACAACTACATAAAAGGGTCCTTTTTAGATGATTGGGCCTAATTCCGTGATGAACCGAATCTGGCTGCTTTCCTCTTTTTTTTCATCTTATCAACAGCCAACAGCTGGTTAGTAACACGCGGCCTTAAGGGAGCAGAGAGAAAGAGTTCCAGAACCTATTTTGTATCGTTTACTGATGATTACGGGGCCGAGCCTGGAGCCCCGAAGGATTTTTTGTGTACGAATATTTTCGCGTATTCTAACTTCCTAGATGGCAATTGACACTTGTAACGATAGGATTAGCTAGGCATAGACTAGCTGGCTACTCGTATGAAACTTTCCAAGATGGCCAGTAACAAAGCCAGTGTATGTCGATGTCACGAAGGACGTCAGTCGAGCGAAAATGAGGTTTCCCTTGATTGTTGAAGAGTAGAAGAGGAAATAAGATTGTTCCGTCCCATTATTATCTCGAGCGATGATGACAGCAGAACGGCAGGGTACGCTGGATAATCCGTACATATATTTACACCAGCAATTTACCTACGTAGATATCAATACACTTAACGTTAACACGCGTAATGGTGTGTAATAGCGTATAATTGTTCGACATTTACCTTCATTGCCTCCGTGCCTAAAAGTCGCCCCGCTAGAAAGCTTAATAAAGCATCGTGCGGGATCGCTACAAGGTAAACTACGCATGTTGATAAATGCTTTTTGTGAGCGGAAGGTAACACTTTTCTCTCTTTGCAACTATGATGATCAGCGTAATGATACATGTACGTAACAAAAAAAAAAAAAAAATAAGGATCAACAAAAGGTTGAATGAGAAGAAAGGGGCAGAATATCAATCACCATGTTGGCGACCTGAATAATAACTCCAGGACGGAAAAAGGTTAAAAATGTTTCCAAATTTGCATGTATGCAATTGAACGTCAAATATTACAGAAAGGGTATTTTGTCTTTGTATTACTTAAATGTAGGGTAGTTTTTATTAAATAATTATATACTAGCTAAATAAACTAATGTATCTATCAATATTACGCATATTCATATTTAGCAAACCATACGAGGAAACATTTTGGCAAAAAAAATTGTTTACTCTTTACATTTTAATCAGCTCTCAATAAATTCACCTGAGTGAAAAACAGTCGACGACGCTCTATTTCTTCTTTATTATCGTCTAATTACGTAGACTCTTTATGATTAGATTTACTTGAGACATTCGGGGCTGTTAGGCTGAATTTTTTAGGTTCTCCCCAAGGCAAAACTCAAGATTAACTTTTCCAGCCAAGCGAGCGCCAAGATAAAGAAAAGCTATCAGGAAGAGGTCAAAGTTTAAGTAGAAGAAGGCGTCGTCGGCAAATGTTTAATCACCCTGTGTTCTCTATGGCAGCGGAGCGGAAGTTGGCTTCAGGACCTTTGTTAGACCGGTAACCTGAACAGAAAATACCACTTGCAATGGGCCCTGAGGGTATGGACTTCGACGAAAATTGCGAATGGAAGTGTAGCTTGATCACATGGCAACAGACAAGAACAGCTTGCTTGGATTTTTATTCTTGGCTTGCCATAGACAATTACCTGCCCAAACACTGAAACTGTAGTAAGTTGACTTAGTCATCCAATTTTGTTATACCCTCATCTGCTCTTCACTGCAGGTATCTTGTTATGGCAATTTTCTTCACTACAACAGATAAAGTTTGACATCGCAATGTGAAAAATGATTTAAGGGCAAATACATTTTCTTCTATTGCCTTACCTTTTTTTCAAGTGAATTTTAGCATAGGTCTTTCGAATAATATATTCGTTTTTCCAACAGCATCTGATTGGTCTAGAACGTATCTTTTTTACTAATACCAGAATGTCTGCAAACGTTTCATAGGCTAAGTCAAGCGAGGCACTTGCTGCACTCGCAATGTCTGTTAAGTATAATACAAAGGTTCAGTCGTCTACGCACGTTTTGGACAGTGCCTTATTATGCAATGACAATGTATATATAAAATAGCAATAATAATAATAATAAGCATTCAACATTATCGGCGATTGATTGCAGCAACAAAAGGCTGGTTTTAAAGAGCAAAAGAGCTTTCGTGTGTGTACTTTTTCAAAGCTGCTCAAATACTCTGAAAGGGTGGCCGGTCAGAAGGTTCAAAGAGGTATTGCGCAATGAGCCTTCGAGGAGCTCGAAGCATTTGCGGGATTTTCTTAGAGCAAGCAGGTACGGGATTGAACTGGTACACGTTCGATTGATATTTACAAATATTTTTGGCGTCCGTACTGTTCAAGACTTTTTCCGGTTCTGTCTTATCGTGTAGGTGTATTGCGATAGGAGTGTATTTGTGTTGGTATATATGCCTACGTTCTAGCCTTTTGTGTCTGACCACCTCATTCCAAGGCCACTTGGCGCCATTTCACCCACACCTGGTTGCCTTCGAACCTCCTCCCCTTCTAGCTGGGCGGACAGAGTGCCACTTTATCCTAACCCAAACCATTTTTCGAGCGGAGAAAATCATGACGTACTATCAGACCAGCCACTTGGCTTCGCTGCCCACTATCGCCATTACCGGTAAGTTCATTAGTTCCACTGCGGCGAATATTGTCACTGCCAAATACGACTGCCGCCTCATCCTCTGACCTTTCTAACACCGATAGATGAGCGCGCTTATCGTAACACTGAATGCACACCCACCTATAAGTGGGTAAGCTGGCCGGTTCCTTTTTGTGATCCGCTCGCAAGGTTCGCTTTATCAGTTGTAGTCGCACAAAAGCCCCAAACTCGTTGACGCAAGATGAGAAATAAACGGGGAAAGTGGAGCCTCAAGGTTAGCTGGTTCCTTATGGCAAGCCCCGTCTGTAAGCTGGCAGGGTAAGCCATTGGCTGGCCAGCGTTTGGTCAAGGTCGGTGTGGGCGGTTAACATCGCCACACCGATGATATCACCAATCGCACCAACCTATTTTTCGTGCACGTCAATGCCTGTTTTAAGGTCCAGGCTAAAGCGGCATATTAAAATCGATCAATTAATGTGTACATATATATATGTATGTACGTGAAACATAAAGGTGCCGGACAAAGTCAACGTGTTTTGATAGCGTAAAAGCACCCAGTGTCACCGTCAGGAGGTGGTGTATATGTTAACAAATACAAATGTAATAAATAGTAATCACAACTACTTACAACTTAACGCAGAAATACCTTGATAATAGATAAAAGAGGCCGATATTCAGGTTCAAACCCATTCTCGAATTTCAGGCGACTATTATTTTGATTGGCACTGCCATTAAAATAGCAGCAATGTGAAGAAGGACGCAGGCCGACAGTAACGGCCTGTACTCCCTGTGCGTCTCATATAAATCAGCAAAACCGTAATGGATATTCTGCGCACCTCTAGTAGCTGCAGATCTGAATTAATTCCAATTCAGCGCATCTCTCTACTATGCTTCCATTTGTTTCTCGGAACAAGAGTTTGGTGAATTCGTTAACCGACTTTTCGGATTTAAAATTGGCCTTTTGGGCCCATCTCGGTAGTTATCATAGGCCCCTTCCCCATGCTTAGAAAGTTTATCCATATGTTCTAATAGCAAAGGAAGAAGCCATGCCAGAGCTACAGTGGACGGTAAAGATATAGCTTAGGCGTCTGTTGTTGATACTCTTTCGGGAACCGTAGCAGCACCATTATAATGCAAAAGATAGATCGAATGGACATTGAGATCGTGTCTTCGTGCTCACCATTCGTTGACGTAAGCGGCTCTCAACATTTGAACATATAGAGTAGGGTACTGGAGAAAATATATGAGGCAGAAAACCGTAGGAAAGTGGGAGTTGAGTCCTTTGGGGCATGGGATGACGGGGAAGCGAAAGGTAAGCGACAAAAGATAAAGCCAAAAGGTAACGAATCTGTCTGTCCGGAGATTGGAGTTTTCTTCCCTCCTTCCAGTGATCTATTAGATTGGGCTAGAAAAAAGAAACCGAAGACGTCGGTCAAATGGCACAATATGCTTTGAAGCTCTCCTACCATGGTCCAACAAACACAAGGATCGATCAAAAAACGCGAAAGTTTCACAGAAGCAATATCTACATAACATCGTACACACACATAAATACATTAAAAGCGCAGATAGAGGTCATAACAAATCTTTTCCGTCTCTCCTAGTTTCAGCCCATGCGATCCTCAGCCTCACTTTGCGCCATTGTACCCTCTCGTCATGTTGTCCTCTGTCGCATCCTCTGTCAAATTTCCAGATACTTTTCATTGCTGAGCTAAAATGACACGTGGATAGATGGGGCGAAATGGCCGAAAAAATTTCTACAGCAGTAGTACACAAATAGGTTTGCTGTAACGGAGAGAAACGAAGAGAAAAAAATTCACCCGGAGAAAATTTGCTGGCTACATAACGATGGGAATATGGGACGAAAACGAAACATTTACGATCAGTTCAATATGAAAGCATGCTCTTACTTTGTTTTTTTGTGCCTTTGTTTGTGGAATATTCGGTTCACGTGCGCGTATAAAAGGTAATAGGATGAGTCTGCTAAATCATTGTATTTACCTATGACCAGCGTGTATTACAGTCAACGTATACAAATACGAATGTACAAAGCTAGATAGCGTTTCGACGGCTTAAAGCATGTCGGCTCTCTCATCTCTACGCGGAATCTGGATGCAAACTTGCAATGTATAGTAAGGCACGTTCTAGCGGGGATGATATTCAAATATCTTCCACGACCAGTAGCCTGAAAACAGGACAGTGTGTTGATTCTCTTCCCCTCTCTGCATCTTTTCAAAGAACTAATGCTGATAATAATTATGTACCCTGGCAAAAGATTATCAGGAATACTGTCTCAGCGGTTGCCAGCAAATGCAATGATTATGTACTGTTCCCATGAAAGCGATCGTGAAATGCGATTGCTCGATCTGTAGCGGTTATGATCATAACGGTTACGGCCGTTACATGTCATTCAATCGTTGTATCTAAAGTTGGAAAAAAAAATACAATTATATATAGTATTCCATTAAGCCATAACAACTGTTGGCGTACGATAGATGACGGCACTGTTAGCTATCGTAGTAGCTACAGCGTGTAGCTAATGCATTTTTGCCAGACTAAAAAAGAGCTTTATCAGTGCCGTTTGAGGTTTTCATACCTAATATGAGAAAACAACTCAGACGTGTGGTCGTCCAGGCTGTTAATTGATCGTGCGTAATAGAATTTGTGAATGTCGTACCTATTGCAAAACAATGTTACTATCATTGCCTTATTCAGGACTATCCTCACTTGCTTTCAGTCAAAGATTTGTTCTTCAATTTCAAGATATTGTTCATAGTTACTCAATCATTGTATGCACAATTATATCACTTTCGCTTGTGAGAGCCAACTCGCACCGTGTATAGTTTGGCGTTCATGGCCGTAGGTCGAGTTGGAGGGGGGGGGGGGGACAAGGGGCAAATTGAGGCAGTGTGATTGAGGCTTAAGGCGCCACCAAGAGGCGTGAGAACACTTGAGGAGCTGTAATGTTTGTGCACGTAGGAGATAGTACTACGACGAACTCAATAAAAATCTAGTCTAAATTTTTATCAAGTGCCGTAAAAGATGCGGACATGGGAGCGAAACCGATAGGCTGTTCCCATTATTGCAGTCACTAAGATGGTAGTAAGGATAATAGCTAAATGAAACATTTCGCGTAATCCGTAGACTTTCTTAGGAACAAGCAATCGAATTCGCCAAACATAAAGGTTAGGTATGCCGTCCTTCTGTTGAAACGTAACTCGATTTGGTTCTATTGTATTATCAAGTTGTATCGAACAGTGACTATACAGTTTACAATGTTACGGAAACGATATTCTAACAACAAGCTGGAGCAAAATGTCCGAAAGGAGTTTATTTCCAACGCTTTATGCCCATCGCGGATCTCAGTGTAATGATTAATTCCGCTGTAAAAATTTATTGCATCTTTTGGCTGTTTAGTTAAGGGCTGTCGTGACAGAAAATTAGTATTTACACTTCTGCTTCAGCATAAAAACAGCATAGATTTGATTCGTAAGGAAGCTAAGCTTAAGACAATGAAATTTAGCAAAACGACGATCGAACGATGTACTTCGATTTACTAGGAGTGCGAAAGGCTAAAACGTCCATCTGCAAAACATATGCGGATGCAAGGACCATATTTAGTTCGTTTTCATATAAGCAAGCATGACGAGCAAGCAAACGAGTGTACAGTCTGCCATAGATTTGACCCGATGCATTCTGCCTATGACAAAAGAATACGTGTGAATTTTGTCGGGCTTATGCGTCGTCAGATAGGCGTATTAAGACCCGATCAGCGTCGATATAAAGAAAACTTCCTAGCTCTTTCCTGCGACCGTACTGCCACCACGTGAAGCAGTGACTGATTGTGAGCGCGTTCCATAACTACTTCGTCATACCGATGTAGTGAGTGAGGAGCCTGAAAATATTCTGCGACGTCCCATAGAACGGCACTGCATAATAATAACCATAATAATTGTTTCGATCATAATCACACTTATCGGATATCTGCGTATGCTATTACACAATCGGCTGGTCATATTTCGAGTCCCAATCCACGCTTTTGGCTCCCGCAAATCCGTGACGATGCTTATGGCGTGTGTGCGTACGAAAGCTCCAGGACTTCACACAGGCCGAGAGACTAGCTGGATTAGACCCTGTTTCTATCAGTCTCCCTCTGTGTCTGTCTATTTTTATGTTAACTTCTCTTCTTATTCACCAGCTGCTCGATCCGTCGCGATCTAATCGCAGAACGAACACAGGCGTACAGGCTCTGGCTGGCGCCGCTGTCACAGATTATCATGCATCACGATAGAATTGCACGCTTGCTAGCAGTAAGAGCGGCACGTTCAGCGGTAAAAACCTAGCGATACGCAAAACTGATACAGATATGTTCTCAGTGATGTTGTCAGTTTCGAGCACCTGGCCGAACATTGAATATTTGCAGACGTGTGCTTGCGTGCATGAACACGGTCGGAGTCGACAGGAAATTTGCGTGATATGGAAACAATATTCACAGCGACTCCGGCCAATCCTCTTCTAGTGTAGCTGTAAATATGTGGGGATTCAGAACCTAAAACATCCCGTTCGTGTTATTACTCGAGGTGGAGTATGGCTGACTTGACAGGACTTCAGAAACAGGAGCTGTGCCTACGCTTTGCGTATGCCTTGAGCACGTTTGTACACGAATGTGCCTATCTGATTTTTCGTATAGTCCATACAAGCAGTATTCGACATGACGGCTTAGATTTATGCGTAATCTAGAAAGGTCTAAGGAGCTGATCTCATCAAGTTCAGGGCTGCGACTTCTATGAATATCAGAAGTGATCTCGGAATAAACGATAATCTTTGAGTCAATGACCAGTACATCCTTATAATTAGGTTCCCTCCAATACGTCCCGATAATAGGCTTCCTCCAGCACATCCTATATCAGGTTCTTCCCAGTAGTTTCCCAGAAGCAATAAAGGTTTAAACAGTCAAGTTTGCATCACCTTTAGTAATTAAAAGAGCTGATAAATCTGATTTTTACTTTTCTGTGCAATAGCTAAAAATATCTTCATGCGAAAATCTTGACCGTGGTATGCTGGCTTACACCAAGGACTTACTGTTCTTCAATAAATTACCAAATCATCGTCTGTCATCCCTAAACTAAAAATCCTAGGCTCCTTCAACTCGACCGGACGTAAACCGACTTTGCGTTAGTGTCACAGCCATCAATTGGAATCAGGACCAGCCATACTGTCTACTGTAATGAATCATCCGTAGCTTAAAAAAAAAAAGATTTATCTGGAGTAAGACTGAACTCGAAAAATATTCACTAGGTGGTGGTAAGGTTTCTGTTGTTGGCGAACTTTGTATCCGTTCGACCGCGACGTAGGTCCTGCAGGTCGATTCTGTGTCCTTCACAATATCTATACAGGCGGTACTTTTTTAGATGGGTTTGAGGACACAAGGTTCGCGTGTACATTATTTATAATTTCTTAAAGACTGTATCTCACCTTGCCAGAAACCTACAACGTAAACCTCGTCATGCTCAAACATAATCCGATCGATTAGTTAAGTGGTCGGTGATGTGGTAAGGGGCCCTGATAAAAGATAGCAGATTAAGAAGTGGGGCCACTACGGGTAATTCCGATATCGTTTTCTGTTCAGCTGTTGGACTAATGACGCTAAATAACATATACAATAGTTTAGTTGGTGATACGTTTCGACCGTTTGTAACCGCGGTTGCTCAATAACAAATGCCAAAATTTCTTTTGAGAGAGCTGGTCGAAATTTTATTATATTATTATCACATTGAATACAAATGAAGACGCCCGTTCGATGCAGCATATAAGCACCCTATTGCAAATAAGGGCTGCCAGAGACCGCTAATGAATTATATACCTCATTTTCTCTTTTTTTGTCTATTTATTTATGAGATTAATTACTCGCTAACCCGATTGCAGCTTCTTTGCTCACCTTTTATTTACGTAATTGACTGTAAATTTCAAAGGTTATATCACCGTTTTGTAGGGTTCTTCTGAGCCATAAGATGCACAGGACTTTTTCTAAATACTCATGATAAGATACTCTTAAAAGGATAATAGGCGAACATGTACATCATTAGATCCAATTCAATTGACAAAAGTAAGGTGAACGTACACAGTTTGCGATCGATGGAGCCCAGACGACAAAACAATACACACCAAGTTCAGTGTTGTTTCTCACTGTGCTCGAATAGAAAGCCTCTGGCATACACTTCGGTGTAGTTTTCACTGCAGAGAAATAAGCGGTGCTGGACCGCTTGAATAAATCTGTTATCCAGAAATGACCTAATCTGTACCGCAACGTAGCAACAACATAAGAGTGCACATCCTCTTATTTCGATAGACTTCTATACATGCACTGTAGACCATAACACGGCTGCTGAATAAATGACAGTGAGAAAATAGCTTCTTCCACAGTACTTCCTATATGATTCTAACTAACATGCAATCCTGATTTTGCTTGTTTTGGCCTTATAGACTACATAATGCCCAATGTAAAAATCATTATGTCAGCTCAGGTAGCAAAAAAAAAAAGATCTGAACTTCTCTCTGATTAACGCCAGAGGAAAGCCTTAGTTGTTGTGACCGCTGGAGGCAGCATTTCATGAACGTTTGAAAAAAGAGACTGTTTTTTTTTTTTTTTTGATTCAAGCTGAGTGTGTCACTGCAGAAACTACAGTCGGCTAAATATTAATGTCTAGTGAATCTATCTGGAAACCCCTGCAGCTCTTGTCATACTCTCGTGCTTTGACTTAACACTGGCAGGGCATTATAGTGCTTTCGTTTATATGTAGCTTTCCATCTGTGCTTATCCATAACTAACTTACCTACATCAAAAGTTACTAGTGTGGAAGTTAGCGGGAAACGAACGGTGAGAACACAGCCATTTGATATCGAGCCAATTGGAATTTCAGTTATATCATGCTTTCTAATCAGCACTTAATGAGCACGTAGAGAGGTATATTGTTAGATAATTTGATTAGTAAAATTCTGACGGATTGAGCGTATTACAGAAAATTCTTCGGCACCTCACTGCGGCGTACAGTCGACCATGACGAGGAGTGGATGTTCGAAGCTGACTGTAAAACTTCCGCCTCCTTCGTGCACAGGAAAAAGTCAGGTATCGCTTTTCGACAACGAGACAATTCAACAGGAAAAAGCGAATGGAACAAATGGGTATCATCTACTGTCGCGCTTTTATGCAGCTGACGCAAGCTATGCTGTTGCTGCTAATAGAAAAAATATTGTTCTTTTTTTAGCCATGGATAGAAAAGGTGGCTTTATAACACAGCTGAGGTAGCGGCTACGCTAAACATGCAGTGTATTACGGGGCACAATTTAGAACTTTTTTCGTAGTCCTGCGCGTTACCACTTGCTGGCTTGGCATATCAGAACTGAGCAAAATGTTTTCGTTGTAAAATGGAAGCATACAGGTGTTGTCGTCGGCTACATTTTGAGAGTGATATTGATTTTCGATGATTGTATAGTACACTGAAATTTACATAGAGGATATGTACATTAGCTAGTTATTCATGTCTTCACCGTTCAACCTGCGATGAGAAACGCCGAAAATATGGCTCAGAGCCGTCTAACAAGTCTATTAAATGTGGCAAATGAAAGTGCATTATTTCTACACACGATGTAAATATAGCTCGCATTTTTCATGACGCACACATCTTACGGTAACTTTATTCTTCATTGATATGGTCCGAAGTGGCACTAATAATTTCAACGGATTCGAGACATGTCCTTATTGGAAATCTATTGGTAAATGTTGTCGATTGTACTCGATTTTATAATGGTGTGAAGAGTTTCCATAGACGACTGTTTCTCAACCTAAATTTTGCCGTCTAGGTGCAGCCTTTGCAGGTAAGGACCAGCAGTCTGTAGAATCGTACACATGTCACTCAACCCTACTCGTTTTTTGGATCAAGTAAATGACGAAATTAATTCGTTCGTTGACCAGTTTGGAAAATTCGGATTTTGGAAAATCGCACTATGTGTTGCAATTTTTGCCTTTCGCATGGAGGGAACATAACCTCCCGATGTTATTACCCTTTCAGATAGGCTTTAAAATAGAATGCCACGGCAGATTTAATGGATTTTTTAAGCACATAGTGGTCAAGCTGTCTAAAATGGCGCATAACGCAAATATGAGGCACAATATTTGGACGGCTTTATGCATAGTGGACGGTCGGTACGGCAGTTTCCATTCAAGGCCATATCATGCGTCCCAGGAAAACGAGTAAACGCGTCTTCCCATTGTACGTAGCTTTCTGTAACATTAATAACCGTCTATAGCATACCCCTAAAAATAAAACTAATTTGAAAACAGGCGCGTTCCCGAATGGAATTGAACACTGACTCTCTACGGAGGTTAAGCCTGTGCGTAATACCAGAGCGACTACATACCCAAAGGTTCACGAGAAATCGAGTGTCATTCAGCTTCAATGATCCCCGAAAAATCACCATGTTGATAATTCATTATAGCTAAAATGGGAACATGCATCGGCGTCATCGGAAGTAAAAAAAGTGCGTACTAACGTACTTTTAAACGAAATATCTGTTCGGGACAACTTGTTTCAGTCCTCCTCCTCCTCGACCCCCCATCCCTCCCTGTTTCCCCGCCATATGTCTGTTCTCTTGCGTTACACCTGAAAATGTTTAAAATTATAAAATACAACCATATAGACGTGTACTAGGTTTTTGTTAGGATAAACAAAATCAATAACGTAATTACACAATATTTTATCAAAATGTTCTTGTTGAGACTTATGATTAGGTTGAGGTAAGTTGTTCTTAATGTTACCTGTTTCTTTAGGCTGTCGCTGAACCTTGACTTTGCAATCAACATGCATCTATGGAATTCATCGTCCGTGGTACAGTAACAACTTTGATTAGCCTGGTTACTGCCATTGTGGAAGCTAATTTTTACACTGTTGCTACGGTTAGAACCGCTTCATTGGTCTTCAGTCTTGTCTAGCTAATGCTAGTTCCATGTTTCGAGTGGCCCGAAACAAATGCTCACCATTGCAGTCGTTGTCTTTCACTGATTATGGTGACTTAACTGTTCAATAACTAAACTTTGAAACTGCCTATCCATGAAAACAACGTCATTTATATGATTAAGCGGGTCGAAGATGATGTGGAAATAATCAATGATGCAGTGGCAGCTAGCTTTTACTTCGCCTGTCGGCCTTCATCTCATGCGTTGCAGAGCCAACGTCGCAAGCCTAGCACACTTGTGACTGATACTCCGTCCCAGCTCTACTTTATCTATATGCACTATAAAAAAGTCTCTTCAACAAAAACACTGGTTCTAATAGAATCCTACTAGAAAATATGGATTTGTAACGGATACTGTTTCATAGCATAAAGCCCCTATAAAAACCCCGCAGTAACATAAGCCTACTGAGCTAAAGGCCCTCGATAACCTAACATATGCGATTTCTTGGGTGTGCTGGGCAAACAAGGTCGTTAACGTAAATCGAAGCCTTGAAGATTTTTCTCGTCTGCGGTCGCTTGACGACTTTTGTTCGTATTGGTTGGCGATCACAGCGAACTGTCGATAGCGTGATGTGAATAAATAGGGGATTTGGAGACCCAGGTCGAGCATGTAGGCAGCAAGTGAAAATGGCGGAAATGATAAAGTGCGTGCACAGCCAGTGACCCGTGAGTGGGTTTTCGAATCTAGGAAGAGTAAATGTAGGATTTAACGAAGCTGTCAGCCCTGCTCTTCGGGTGAAGGATCGTAGCAAGAAGACCCCGTCGGTAGACTTCCTGACAGCGGCATTAGGAAAAAAGATAGAACTGAGCCTGTGTGCCTCACGTCTTACAAATATACCATCGTATTAGAGATAGAGATCAACACGCCTACACAGTTAAACAGAGGGAGTCGGCCGAATCGAACAATGGCGACCACTTCTCCCAGTCACAACTACAGGGCAGGAATGTATTGGTGACAATATCATTTTTCTTGCTGATCCTTTTTCCCTGTATTCACTAGGTCAATTTAGACAGGGTAGGCAGTTTTATAAAGAGGAGGCTTCATTAGATCACAAACCAAAAAAACGTCAGAATATTACAACAGTCGAGTAAAGCCGGTCCGAGACATGATGGAAGACACACAGCGAGAACAGGAAGACAGGAGAAACGCTACGGGTGCGTATACGTAATAGAGCAAGGTGAATTAAACGCGCAAGTCTATTTACATATGCGGTTCATGATGAGAGGGAAAGGTAACCTAAGAAGACAAAATGAAGGTTCCCGCAGTTGCACGTGTTGCATGGCAAACAGCTCTGAGAGCGGACAGCAAGACCGGAGCGCTAGTTAACTCCTGCCGATAAGATTGATTAAAATGGCGTTTGTAAACCCGCAACCGTCATTACCACTGTGCATGTAACTGGCGTCGGTGCGATCGACAAACGTAAGTTTAAAGTTAAGAAAATGCAACGTCACCAATAAAAAGCATTGCACGTATGCGTTTGTAGTTAACCAACGTTATTTCAGTCGCCCACTACCGCCATGTAGGAATTAGCCCAATTGGTGTAGACTTGTACAACCTTTATTATCTTCTAGAACAGATCGAATAATAAATAAAATAAATGTTTCATTTCAATTCGGACGCTACATTAATTAAATTGGTAATGCTTGAAGTACCCAAACATGGGACCTAATTACTAACTATTAATAATTATTTTTTATATTATACATTTGATCATTGTTGTTGCCGCATGGGCCACATGAACAACTGATTAACTTGAACCAGACAAATCTCAGTACCAAAATGGTGCAAAAAGACGTCCTGAAAAATCTTTAGTTAACCGGGCATTATAAATATATTTTAAGTCTTCCGCACACAGAGTTGCCTCCATTTACCAATTTTTTTAACATTTGATTTCAATATGTTACACTGCATGCTATAGCTTAGGCTGTACCTAAGATATACAGATTCGAATCTCTCAACGTCGGTTTTGTAGGAGAGATATAGGCCAAAGCCTGTCGTGTGTGCTATACGTGACTCAATAGTTAATAGAAGTAGGCTACCCTTACGGCAGATATGTTTTGGACTCGAACAGGTACCATTACATAGAACTATGAACTGCCACGTACTTGGATATTTGGCTTCATAGGGTTCTGATAGTTTAGGTGGAAGGTCCAATGTTTACAGTTACGAAGAAACCTCTCGCAATGACTATTACAATCACACGGATCTCTATCATTCATTCCTGTGAGATGCGATGTCACGGACCATTATTCTATGCCGCATCCCGACCATGTTTATATAAACGATCTTCAGATATAAATAAAATTTCAAAGCGAAGTCACTTTTATTACGGGAACCTATAGCTCGCAATGAATTACAAGGGTAATATTTGCTATCGTTTTGTATGTAGAACCACATCTGTGAGCAAAACGTAAATATTTTTTATGCTGGTTGAAAAAAATTTAAGCTGGCCAGAAGCTTTATCCTTATCACGCAGGGTTTGGGTCACATGAAAAGGAATAAAATTAAATTAAATCATTCGTATATATCTTGTACAGAGTATTAGTGAAGGGATATTTTTATGGAGCGCTACAGTAGCAAAAACTCGTTCCGATCCGATAAATCATACGAGATCCGATCTCCCATTGTAGCAATAACTCACTTCCGGCCCTCTGACCCCATGACAAAGTTGCAATAGATTCAGAGTAATGTTCCTGGAAGCTCTGAAGCAGCCATGGTTCGATTCGCGCATCTCTATCTCTATCTCTATCGTCGTTTGAATTTTAGCTTCCTTGGCCGTACGACTTTGTGCGTATACTTAACTAAAGCACAATAGACGCACTTATTTTCAACGTCCAATACGTATTTACGTGTCTTGTAGTTACTGCTGAATATGAATAGAACAAAGGGAAAGAGTCTAGTCATTTATTTGCCGATCAACTGGCATAATGCTAGCCAATATATCCAATTATGTAATCCGGATTATCTGAAATAGATTATTTCTATACTTCTACAGGTTATTATGTTATGATTATTATTCAGTCTGCAGACTAGGCATGTATCCTAAGGTAACGAGACCTATCTGCAGTGCAGTGGTAAAATTCAGCTGCGACCCGTACGTACCTACAACCGTACGTAAATAGGCAATATTAGTTTAGCGAATGGGTTCATGTAAGCAAAGTTGGTTGCCTTTGTGTATCCTGTACCAATATATTATTGCATATCAATTATATCATGGATGGATAGTGGTAAGTGTACAGCCCTTGGCCATATAGCTTGCTGCCGTATCTCAGCGTGCGCAAGAACAGTGTGGAACGGGAGAGTCATGGCGAAAAGGTGATACATCGAGGAAGTAAATGATGACAGTAGAAGAAGCCGGAATAGGATGCGTCGCACAGATAAATATGTGGGGGTTATTAAATGTAATCTTGCATAATCGAGCAGACGTCTGCGGGCAGACAGAAAGTCACATCTTCCTAGACCAAGAAAGGATTGTTCTATATATATTTATTTACCGAAGCTGCTTGAGAACGTATTTGGGTCTTATCCGAATTGAATAAATCTGATCGATAGAGACGAGGCTACTCATTGACAGAAGCACGGATTCGCTGTTAGCTGACCAGGTTGATTATCGTGCTTTTCGTAGCTGGGTCTTTTGCCAAATCACTATTTGTTGGAAAGGCATTACTCCCAATCCTTGTCCCATTTGTGCCGTGTCTTGAAGTAGCAAAATAATAGACAACTATAGAAGGTTATGGATTTCAACTATCAGGTTGGCTATGTGGTAGGTCTTTATTTGACAAGTTGTTGAGACTGCTCTCGCTGAAATAGATTTCAGTCATTTACGATCATGGAGACCTTGTTTGACATCTGATTAAACTTTTTTAGAGATTTGTATTGCGTTTCCTAAATTGTTGTGCGTGATGCATACATAGCGTATCGATAGGCAAAATAGTCAAAATTTAGAATGAAACAAGCAATCAATGATTAGATTGAACTCATACGATACGAGTTGCTTTGGGTCTCCTAGCACTCTTTAGATACCTATGTCATTAACTGAATTGATAGCGGAGCACATCCTATACTTTTTTCTAATAAGTATCATATGTAGCTTTGCTTAAAAATTTGTGTTTTACGGTTAATACACGACGCCTTGCTCCCAGCGCAAAACCACGTGTGTCCACGATCCCAAAATGACGACGTGTCCCTCAAGTTCAGCAGGTGAACATGACGCAGCTAGATCCCTAGAAAGCTTTCACCCAAGAAACATAACCCTTATAACGTCTAATTCACAAAGCAATTTACCCGGTCGCATCAGTTACAGATATTAATTTACTATCACGTATTTCTTGTTGAATATTTTGTCATGGACGCAGGGCTAAGAAGATCTTCTTACTAAGAGAAAGCTTTGAAGCGCCTTGTCTCATATAGCTATTCGTCGGTTCGTTCGAACGAGCATCCGCGTTAAGTCTGCGACTTACACGAGGAGTTTCGAATTGCCTGTATCTTATGATATTAAGAGAACACAAGCAACTGCTTGACCCAGTTAGTTTCGTTTTTATTTCTTTAATATTTCTGTTTGGTCTCTTTATGAAGTGGTCCTTGGAACTATCTTTTTTCACCTATACTATTAAGTACTTGCCTCTACTAGGAATCTAGCCGTAACGGGTCTCGCTATACTTATCCACGGTTTCCCTAAGTGGCTTATAAAACGGCATGGTAATCTTACAAGCAGCTATGAAACTTAATAGTTTCCTAGTTTTTCCTTTTTCTAACGATAATTTCAACTTACGTACGGTAACGTGCTCGTTAGTTATAGTTGCCATGGCAATGCACTCAACGAGATGTATATTCACTGCGATGCCTTACACTTTCATAGTTAATAAGTAATATGCTTATTTACCACACATATTGGTTCAGATTCAAGTTCAGGCGTAGACACGCTTCGTTTCATACTGAAAGTATGCCTTTTGACGCAGTGTGTAACAGGTAGCGGATGTAGAATTGATGACAGTTCGGGAAAGACTGACTAAACACTACCCCTCACAACAAAGCCAAAAACATTCCGCCTCGATAACTTCAGCCTATTACATAGTTGTACCGCTAGTTGATCTTGGCCACTAGGTGAGCTAAACGACGGGTAACTCATCAGAGCTTACTTTTATATAGTAAATATACGACACTATGTGGGTGAATTTCGTAGTCATAAGGTCCGAGCTACGATTTCAATCCAGTGATGCCAACGTCTGTCTGTTTCTGAATACGCAGAATTGCTGAGAATAAAATAAAGGCCAGGTCTTAGTGAGTCCAGAGACGCGGCTGTTCACAGAATGCGCTAATAATGAAGTAAAAATGGCACGCCGTTATAACGTTAATACACTTATGATTTTAACGGTTTAATAACTGTGATAAAAAAATATAGACGAAAGAGAAACGCTTAGTGGGATTTCAACAGCGGTAGCACAGCAAAACGTATTTTTCTGGTTACTGTTCCACTGACATTAGTATGATGTATAATGTAATCGATCGTTACCTGTAGCCGTTTGTACACGGGTGCATGTAGCTTAAGTGACTCTCCTGTATACATCGGCATTCAACACTATCGATCGGCAGCATTACTTTACGAAGACACGTATGGTACTCTGCAATGTAACCTGCAAAATTAGCTTCGTATGGATCGGAATAGTAGGTAGGGCTTCGACCGGTTGGTTGTGTACATGGAATGATGTTAGGTATCGTTTCACATTAAAGAGCATAATTATATTCTTTAATTTTATGTAGACATCGTCATTACACACGAGAGATTGCAGTTCAATCAATTGTTATATTCTGCTAGGCTTCTGGCGGACACCTCGTGAAGATGTACGCTAGCTCAGAGCGAAAACGGATTGTTTGGAGGTAGCGTATATTAGTGGGTCGTGTTACAGCCCTTTTACTTTATAAACGGGTATAGCAATATTAGGTTTCGAATCAAATCTCAAACCGATGATAAGATCGTCTGGTTAGTAACTTAGGGATAGGGATGCTTCGCGATGCGGCTTGAAGTCAAACCCATCGTACTCGTTTATCAAATGCAGAATATGAAAGAAGCTTACTCTAAAAAATCGGTTGCTTAGGTTTAGAGAATTAAACCTTGAAGGCATACGACGCGTCTGATTACCCAACGAGTTATTTTTATTGAAAATGCTCTTTGGTCCTGCAATTTATAGAATACTTTGGGGAACATAATATCTTGCCAATGCCTAATTGCCCTGCAAGGGCTCGTACAAACTAATCAAAAGATATTTCGATTGTTTTCGATCGGTTCGAGTCCTTGGCCCTATTCCTAAAAAATTGTTTAGTAAGGAGCAGTCATCTTGGCTGATTATATGGGAGGTTTGCGAGCCTTTAAGAGCTTCTGCAACGGTTGTTACATTGGTTTCAGATCATTCCAATGTGTTTTCAGAAGCACCATCTGCTTCTGTCTGTGCACGTGCCTAAATAAACTTGCGCAGTCAATGTCACAAGATATCAAGATTCAAATCACGTAGGATTATTATTAATCTTCTTAAAATATATCTTAAATAATCTTAATATATCTTCTTCTTAATATATATCTTAAATAACCTTCTAAAAGCCAAAGTCGAATCATTGAATTCGGCTGTAAGGGCATGCTATGCAATTTGTTTGGCTTCCTTAGGACATTCTTGTAGATACTGTGTATTCATGTTGATAGTGATCTACTACTAACCGTAGTAATGTTGAAGATTAAGTTAATAGTGAAAGGATTTGAAAGTTTTTTGATGCAGTATGGAGCGAACTAGCTTCAAACAAGTGGCTTGACCCGTGCCACCCGAGTATATATGTTTATGATATGCCCGTTACAACGCGTCCAGGAATTTAATGAACAGCTACCCCCCAAACCATTAACAGCACTCCCGTCGCCTTCGCTGCCCTTCGTCCCTTTTTGCTCGCCAGCCTCGTTCACGGAGATCGAGAGCTGAGCGGCTGGAACCGAGTGAATGGTCAGCGAGGAGAATAGAAAAGCGGTAATGCTACCGGTCAATCGTATGTACAGTTTTTCGTGAGTTTGTGATGCCACTCATTGAACACGCACCATCACCGGCGCCGTCGCGGCCACCGAAAGATCGGCAGTCCCCGTTGCTGCTTTATTTCCGCGCTCTGCTTTCGACCACCACTTCGGCTGTAGGCAGCTCTGCCCAGGAGGACGTCCGAATGTAAACGTTTCGTGTAATCTTGAAACGGTCGAAGCGAACGTACAAGTTTGCGCATTGTACTGCGTTATCAGAGTTGTATTTCAGAATGCGATGCGTGTGATAGCCATTGAGTTGCTTGTAGAAGGTTCACAAATATCGTCGTCACTGCTTGTTTAATAGTAGATGTTTGTGAAGGTCGTAAAAGAGACATGGACGAGTAAAGCGAACAGCTACTGAGCTAAGTCGGAAGAGCATCCATTGCAGTAGTTTTATTCTTGTTAGCAGGTGGAAGCATCTCACATGTCGATAAACTAGAGCACATACTGGGAAACTTTAGGCGCAAATCACGGACGACAGTTGTGCTAATATCGGTGGATTCAGCTTTACGAACTTCAATGAACTGATAAGACATAGTAAAACATCGCATATTTCGTTGTATAACTGCTTTACTGTTTCTGACGTTCGCTACGATACCATCGGAGTCCCGTTCCGCTGCCGGACGGCTTGCGTGGCATGTGCGTCTGTGCCTTATCAGCTATTAAAGCTAAGCGACAACTGGTTATCACAGTCGTGTCACGTACCACTCCCACTGTCAAGCAGCTCCTCGCAGCGCGGGCCATTCTGTATCTCCGTACATACACTAACATCATATATACATCTGTTTAGCATCCAGGTCTATGTGGGAAACACTTCTGAAAATGTACAAAAAAGGAACTGGGCCAGCTGCACCGTGAACTTGACTAGCGGGTTGAAAAGGGTCGAATTTATTTGAATGTTTTTACATCTACAGCAATTTACATATACAATTTGTAGCAAAAACTGTTCACTCAGTGAAAAAAAAATAGTTCGATTGATTTAGATAGAATAGATATAGTACTATGCGTTATAGTGGAAGAAGACCCGAGTGATTTCTTCGAAGCAGTATATACTGAGGTACGTGCAGCCGCATACGCAGACGGCATGTTCATTATATAAATAATATATAATTGTTGTATTTTGCAGATGTGCGTATTTTTCTGGGGCTCCAGAAACCAAAACAGTATGCAGTTTGCCTTGCATGTCGTGAGCCGCAATTAAAGGAGGCTTTTTGAAGCTGAATTTATATCAGTCGACGATCATTATATCGATAATACATACCAGGAAGGTATTTTTATGCACGGACACGTAGTGCGTATGAAGACGCGTTTTGGGCGAGGTGTCCATTTGTATATTCTTAGTACACGTTTGCGCTCTATGACCTGTGAGTAGATAAACAAAGATCTTAGGGTTCGCTGAGAGTTGCTAGATGAGAGCCGTGACAAAATAATAAGATTAGGTATCTATCGATTTTAACTAGAAGGAGCAGTATTTTCAATTTATAATACAATTAAATGTTAAATAGAACCGCGATTCGTTGAGGCACAAAGTAGAATAGATCTATCAATGAATCCTTTATTTTCACTCACGTACATCCCCCTTCACTGTGTCTACGACAAGGCAAATGTCACGTCAAAACTCTATTGGTATCATTTAATGATAACATGAAATTAAATACGCAGTCTCATGATGCAGCATCTAGAGACTTCAACAGATGATTGCTTATCTTAATTGTAAACAAAATTGCCCTGTAAATTCATTATTGAATTATGTTAGCCGCCTCTGCGAAATGGCCCTCTTACGTACGGATTCGGAGATGTGTCTTGCGCATTGGACATGGCCCCGCAAAAATATCCCGGCAATTTACAAAGTATCCTTATCTCAACTCACATACGGCAACTTGTTGTAATTAGCGCTGGGAGATAACTGGGCAAGACATATTAAGCCTTACGTCTCGATATTCAGTTATTCCAGAACTCTTGAATACAGTTGTCCTGGCCAGATTATCGGTCGGGACTTAATTTGCCCCCATAAATTTATATAAATGTGTTTACACGAATGAGCAGAAATAAATACCCCTTTGGCTTCCATACTCGACGAGCGACAACTTTATTTAGCACGTAACTGTATCAAAAGTCGAAAATACTGCTTTTTCTACTTAATTTCAGTATTTTGTCACGACTCTCGTCTAGCAGTCGCCAGCGAACCTTAAAATAAAAAGCGAAAAAAAAAACGACATATTAGTAGAAGAAAATTACCGTCGAACTAATAAGCAAAAGCAAACAACGATTATCACGTTTTTACTGTGTTGAACGATTAGCGGCTTCACTGGAAGACAGTTTGTTTGCGAACCTTCAAGCAGATCGCTCTCATATACACAGCACCCTTACGACTTGCATGCTATTCCTAAAATACGCCTTTTGTATAAATGATGTATATCATCTATGTAGAAGTTTATCCAGAAGCAGTACAGGCGTCTCAATCTAAGGCCTTAAAGCCGATTTTCGTCCGAGTAGCTGAACGTATATTGACGCTTGCTGAGTCAAAATGAGAGTCGCTAGGCCACAGCTCGTAATGGACATTTCCAAATACAACGTGTAGCACCTTCCTTAGGCTTTGCTACGAATAGCACCTCAGTCCTTTTGCACGCCTTATGTGGCTTTGGTGAAAGATCTTGATTCTGTTGTATTTCTGTAGAACTTTTGCAGATGCAAATCGACCAGGTAGATTGTTCTAACTCGACTCGCGAGTGTTGGGTTTTTTTGCGGCCAATTTTCCTCAAATGGTTTAAAAATACCTTGTCGTAGACGTCTAGGTTGTCTAGGAGGTCTAGGTTTGGCGATGTGTTAGTTATTCATGTGTCGCTCTTGCTTAACTTTCGCAGTAGCTTCATCAGCTTTGATTGGCCACTACGAGGAGCATTTTCCCCATCAAGTCTTCTGACCACATACGCATTTTCAGGCTATTTTCTCCAATACCACTTCTTAATGACCCGCACAATTTGTCGTGAGTCTTGGCGACATATGTGCTCTTATCGTAATAAAACTCTAAGATATAGCGAACCTCAGCGTTCAAATGGTACCCGCGTCGTTTTGACGCAACCCATATTACCTCGTCAATATTCTTTGACAGCCTTATATATATATGTGTACGGGTTGCAGAAACGGTTCCTTAGCTAGATGGTGTATATATATATGAAGTGAATTCGCAATCGGTTGCCCTCTACTGTCGGAAAATTGAAATTGATAGCATTGAAAATATCTCTCAATAACATTTCAAACGTTATTCCTATATTTTCATTGAAACAATTACATACATGGTACTTTTGAAGCATAGCAATCCGTATTAGCAGGAGGAAGTTTGCGACCCACTACCTATTACGTAAAACGTAAATCTACTTGGTAGTTTCAGTTGAAACCTTTGGTATTGCGTTTAGCTAAAAATATGAAGATATGTCCGCCTGTGAATGTTTGTACATGCCACAAATTGAGTTGCTTACGCACGGCTCGCTTGTTTGGGGAATATATTGTAGAAGTTATTTGAATTTCCAGAGAGCTTACTTTAAAGCTATATCAAAACGACTAAGGTAAGGAAGTTCAACTCACAGAGGAGAAGGTATATCGTTCGACCGTTTTTCTAGAATTCGTTGACATTGGTCAGATTCTTGGATAGACCTATAAACTCAGTTGCATGTAAGGCGTCTTTCTGTGTCTATATAAAATATATAACGGGTCTATGTTGGGTTACATATTTATTACAACGAATTGAACGGAAGATAGGCTCAATTGTCAACAGGACCAAACCATTCATTCGGTGCTCTGTAGCATCTTCCCTTTTCAAACCTAAGAATCGCCTCAGCAGGTTTTTTTTTAACTGCAGCTGTAAGAAGAGCTGCACATAACCCGGAGGAGCTAAGCGGGTGGAGTCCTCCTAGGAATCCTTGGAAACCCTGGTCGACTCCCTCGAGACGACCGAGTTCGTTGTCTTCGTTCAGCAACGCTAACTACCATACCAAGCAAGTAGGGGTTCTTTTTTCCCTCGCTTCTACTCTGCTGGCTTCTGTCGATCTTCAGTAACTCATTTCTTTACCCTCTTTTTACCCTCCTTTGCCCCAATGTCTGCCTCTTCGTGCGGCTGCTTTCGGTTGAGGAAGCTGGTCAAGCTAATCGTCAATACGTTTGGAAATTACGCCTTTCGCTTGAGAGCTTTTATGTTTCAAGTTTTTCGTCCGGTATCGCCGTTAGGCATTCCGTTAGATGGCCGTTTGAAAGTTTAACCGGCTTCAGGAAAACTCCCATTGATACTCTTAAAAAGTCTGAACTTTACCAAACAACAACTTTCTGTGTTTTCAATTGAAGCAGGTAATTAGCACTAAACTGTAGCGTATGGCCGATGCTCAATAATTTAAAAAGGATAGTAAAGTCCAGTTTAATAGGAGGCGTTGATAGCTTGCGACCTTTTAGGTGTTGGAAACAGTACTTTCTTTGCTGACCATTCACTACTGAGAAAAATATAAAAAACATGCCTTTTAACTATAAGAGCTGCGACCATGTAAGATCGAAAATACTTACCGTCGCTGTAAGATAACAGATTGTTTAACATAACAAAAAACCTCTGTTGTAATTCTGCTCAGTTTTCACAAAAGCAAAATGGTAACTGGCCTCCGTAGCGGCAGGCACCAAAACTGCATACTTTAGCTAATTTGTAAAAAGGCGATGGATAGCGAACTTATATAAATGTTTCTAATACGTCCTCTAGCCATGGGTCAAAGCAGGCCATGTCTGCTGACAGTTATACGCGAGTCGAGACCAGCCCCAAAGAAACACTCTTTCGTATGTCTTTCACGGTTCTAATGTATTTTAAATGTCTTAGCTGGGTTGGAATTTTTGGAAAATCAGGCAACCTTCCAGAATGGCCAGGTAATGCGAATCTTCATCGAAATGATTCGTTTTTCAGGAATAGATCGTAACAAAAAAGACTTAGTGATTCAGTTAAGAGGAGAGTAAGTATTAGGACACAAAGAATAGGACAACAAGATTCTATTAGAAACAAGCCATGTGTTACTGGCAAACAATGTTAAGCTGACAGTTCAGGGACACGGCACACACATAATAGTCAGGTAGCTGACTAACTCTGTACGAGTGACTTTGTCCTCTTAGATAAACTCTACCCGATAGGTATGTATGGTGTAGTCGAGATGCTCTGAACAGCACACTACGTCACAAAATGTCCCTGGCCGCAGGCCACATAAAAAGTCCTTTCAACGAGGCATTGTGACACTTTCTTACACAGCTATCTTTAACATAATGAATATATATAGAGAATAACGCTGCCATGGCCGCTCCTCCCAAACTCGAGCAATTGAATTAAAGTCTTTATTAGGTTATGACACAGTAGCTTTAAGGAGCGTAGCCGTCTTTCCGATGTTAGACGGCAGTGCACACATTTTTTTTAATTTTCTATTTATCTCATACTCTGTTGCTACTTACCGAGCTTATCGTCACCCGGTATCATGTGAACTTATAGATATTACCTGTAAAAGTTATACAAGATGCCATATTGAACATAAAAAAAACAATAAAATGTAGTAGGCATTTCTCCTTATCAGCGCAGATTTCCAGAAGATAGTTCTGCTTTCCATGCAAGGAAAAAATAACGCATTCTAAAGATGATATCGGTATCTAAATTTTTCATGCAATTTACGGATCTGACCAATTAATAATAACAAGGAACATTCTGTGTCAATCCGGGTACAGCTGACGTCGTCGTATACCATTTTGTGTTGTTGGAAAACGTGCTATAGGGAATTGAATTGAGATTAGAAGTGTATTACCCCTTAATACGATAAGCAAGGGTCAATGAGTCCGACTGAAAGCAAGTTCATGTACTTGAAACCTATGAAACGCTGAGCTCTACAAAATAGTCATTCATTTTTAACTATGATTCACTATATACGGTCGTAACTACAAGAACAATTAGCAGCACAAGGTTGACTACTAGATGTACATATTCTCCAAAAAACAAACATGAATCACTGTTGAGCAAAGCAAACAGCTATCCTTTGATAATGCTAGCCTCCAGCATTGTCATAAAGCAGCTTCCCTATCTGCCATGTCCTGAGCTCGCTATGTAGCGTATTGTGGACGTCCTTCGTAAAATACCCCGATAAATACGTACGCGGGTCTATAAATGTACCTTCGTGTATATATGTGTCTGCTTGTAGATCACTGCTACCGACGTTTGATGCGTTGAATATAATGCGTTTGTATATAAGCATAACGCTAAGCTGAGTGCAGTACGATGTGCAAATATGGTTCCACGAGATGAAGGACCGAGGAAGCCTGAAAGGGCCAGAAGGACGCAAACGATACTGTAATGTCGTTTATGCGGGAAGCGATGGACGGCTGTTGTGACAGCGTACATGCATCACAGGATAGTACTATGCTTTTAAAGCTCTGGGCGTGTGTTTGCTGACAGCCGTTTTGCCTGTATTCATGAAAGCGTTAGGATCTCACACGAATCGAATAGGAAAGGAGGTGGAGACAACAGGTGAAGGTGCACGTTTCGTTCAAATCCATCGGTAACAAAGGGTATGGTGTCAAAACCTCGCCTTTGGTAGGTAACGCACGTGGGATATGCCACGACAGAGCAAAACGTGGCTGCTGTTGCAGACGTCGCCATCGACGCGATCAGTGTGTCACCAGGGGACGATAGTACGAGGCATCGAGAAAGAGCTGGAATACCGTTACCTGCTGTTAAAACAGGTGGATCTGCTTTTTGGCGTCGGCTGTACAACCGAAGTGGGTACTGTTAGCAGACCTTCCGTGCGCACTTAATGCGGTCTATGTTCGTTTACCTTGAGAACAGGTTCAGCTGATAAATAAGCAAGCCATTGAACTGCAAATAGTGAACGATGCGTTCGAAATATACAATACAATAGCAGATGCGTAAAGTCCGCATGTACCGCAGATAACACAATCTATTTCCAAGTTCAGAACAAGAGTATAACTGACCATTTTGAACTTTTTTCTCTTTTTTTTAACAACTGAACTTTTCTTCTCTATAATCGTTCATTTGTTTTCGGCTTTTAATTAAAACAATTCTAATGTGTGCTTCTCTTTTAACTGTTTTCTACTTCTTAAAAGTTTTGTATAAGCTTTTCTTATGTGAAAATACTATCATTGCTGGGCGTAAAGGTAATTTTTAGCAAAAACAAAGCAGTAATCTGCATTTGTGTGAGAAGCTCATAGTTTTGGGTTTCTAAGAAAGACGTTTTGTCGATTTCCAGAATTTTGGGCACTATGACTGTTCTAACCGCTACCAATGTTTTTTGCCATGCAAAGTGTGAAGCGTCTAGGTAGCTATTGGTTGAAAACGATGTTTCGCTTTTATCTTTGTTTTTATGTTTCAATAAATCTTATCTGTGCTATTATCATAAAAATAGGACTGCTACATTAATTATATAACGACTTGCTGTTAGGACGCAATAAAATAATTTCCTACCTTGAGGTGATTGTTTAAAATAGACCGTCTATTCAAGGACTCCTAGTTCTATAGCACAGTGTTATGGATGTCCAAAAAGGTTCTGCTCCTATTTTATGAGCCGAGTTCTGTTAGAGTTAACAAATGTCGACCCTAGTTCGGCGCACAAGTAAGTCCGCGTAGTCGAAACCTACAATGATCTCGATTTTGCAAAACGGCATACTGAAAAGCGTGTCTTGCTTGCCCTGTAATACGTGGTATACATGAAGTGTTTGGGACTTTATAAATAAGCTTAGAATGAAAATTAGCTCGAATCAAGCCTTATGCTTAGTACAGTCAGGCCGCAAAAATGTTCCGAATGATCTGTGCCTTCTGCTAAACCCCACTGCTGGGTGTCACTTATGCTGCTGTTGGTACTGCTGCTCAGAAATGCATAAATTTCAGATCGTTGCTAGCTTGCTACGTCAATATAGCTTCACTCGAATAAAGTCACCAGCAAGACTCAGTGGATTAATTTTACACACCGTATTTCCGACTTTGCCAAGATGGTCCGGCTACACAAAGAACTCTACGCCGCGGTCTGGCATGCGATTAAGATTTATCTTCTCGGTTAAAAACTTACGCTATGTGCTTTCCCATTGTGCGTAGGAAAATCTTGATAGCGTTGTACTTTGGCAAGAGAATGCCAAGCCCACATTTTTCAAGGCCTAAGAAGTGATGTCATAATGCGTAAATCTTCTCTTTGTAGTAGTGCTAGACACAACATAATTTCAGTAGTATCGGATTTTATCAACCCCTATAGTTGTATTGATCTTTGAATACGCTAAATTATAGGTTTGATTTTTACTCTGGGTTGCATTTGCTCGTTTATGGGCACTCGAAATAGGTTAAACGCCCTACGAATTTGTTTAACTATTACTATTACGTTTCCAGTTATTAAGGTTTTCCCATAGAGAACATGACACATTTCACATTTTTCTGTGCAAGACGTTTGTCTACTTCGAACTTGCCAATTATAGTTTAAAACGGTTATTGAGTTTATCTAGAATGAAGAAATCTATGTGTTATACTCTCGTGTGCGATTAGCCCGAATATCAATAAAATATCTGGCCATTGATTTTGAGCTGTCTCGCTTGGAAAACTTTCCTTCTTTCGGACTACGCGTACTTGAGAGAATCGTTATGGCTGCCTAATAGAAAAGAGAGGGAAATCTATTGACGGCAGTGATCGTGTGGCCTCCTATTTCGTCAAAAAGCCAGGCCGCTTTAGCGGAATGCGAGAAGTCATGCTTGCGGCAGGTGGGGGCTCTATAATGGAATTCGTTAAACTAGGGTAAAACATCCAATACCATTATGACTTATATACTACGAAGGCCTAGGCCTGAGTTACGCGGTACGTCAACAAAGAATCCGAAGCAGCTTTGCATGCTCGATTCTCGATCAACAAGGTATTTTTGAGGGGGGACAAAATTGCTCGCTGAGAAACCACTGGACTAGATTTCAACATGGGTGAGGGCTGGACGGTTGTAGGCAAGTAGCTCTGCACTATTTCATTCCTATATGGCAAGTAGGAAAAATATAGTCGATGATATTGTTGTATATGTAATCGATCTCGATTAAGATATTCGTCAAACAAGGGGTTTGAGATATGCTTAATGGTCTACGAAAAGTCTGTGGATATGGTTCATAGCTCGACTTTTAGGTCGTGAGAGAAAGATCGCACCTACATATTAGAAGCATGTCACTCTAGTGCCATTTGGTTATCTGTCTAGTATTTGGCAATGGCGGTGACTAGCAGAGTTACAAACACATGAATATACATACATATAAAGCAGATATGGTCTGTTGCTTTGAAATCGTCAGCTCTTATTCTTCGAACCATCGTATTTCATTGCAAATTATATATCTATATGTATATTGTTCACAAGTTGTGTAATGCTATTTTCCTTAGCTCTCTTTGTTATTCTATTTTCTAGTGTTACAATTCCCTCCAGACGAGTTACCTCTTCCAACTAGGCCGTTTGCTTTTTCCCTTGTTTTCTAATGTTATTTTCTGTGCTCATTCCCATTATTAACGTAACGGGACAAATGGCTAAACCAAACGATGCAGGCCTTTTAAGCCCGCACGTACGCAAAATCACGCTAATATACACTATTCCCGGCCAATCCCTGTGCTTTCAAAGCAAAGATATCAGCAAATGTAGGGGGGTGCGTGGGTGAATAGAGATTGGTGCCAAGCTTGTGTACGCACCAGGAAAAAAGCCCTACTGCGTGTTCATTTTTTGCCGGCAGGTGCAAGACCGGATCGCCATACAACAACTGCAGCACAGGTCTAAACGCGCGAAGAAGCTTCGAATGATAGGGAAGGGCGAGAAGAAAGACCGTGTCTGGTAAATTTGGCATTGTTGCTTGTTATTATTATCGTGTGAATTACTCTGTCTCCTTTCCTATGCGCGATTTGCTGCTCCATAACCGACAAGCGGCATTTCTGATTCTGTACATATACATCCATGGTTCGGTTCCGCAGTGGCTTAGAAGTAGGGTAGTGTGGTAGAGGATTCCTCGGAAAGAGATGATTCCGCTGATCGGAGTAATAAGGGAAGGCAGGCAGAAAAGTAACGCGCCAGCGCGTGCGGTTGCACCAACAATATCAAGTATTTGCGCCACAGCTACAGCTTTAGCCCTCTGAGCTCTTTCACACTATATAGAGTTCCAGTCCCCGATGCAAAAGCTGACCCCGGCAAGGGAGACGGCAGCGGACCAAAATAACATGAGATCGTAGCTGTCGTGAACGACAAATAAAGATGATTGGAATGCTGAACTATGGCGACGGCGGCCGATGGGCCGAATTGCGGGGAGAGCCATCCAGAGGGAACTCCTCCTTGTAGGCCATAAGTAAACTCTAACAGCGAAACCGCAACGGAAAGAAAAACAAAAAGCAGCCGAGCAATGTACGAATACAAAACCCGAAGCAAACACTACAGTGAGCCACGGACTAAGCAACTAACCTTCTTTCTATCGTGTGCTGCTTAGAAGCGCCAAGTGATGGAAACGGGCACGGTAACACGTTCTGAGTAACATCAAAATCAATCAAGTCCAACTAGCGCGTTACGGGGTGGAGTGTGAAATGCTGATCTACCGTTCTCGTTCAAATTACTTACAAAGATCAAGCTTATTTTATTAAAAAAAAAAACAAACATCCTTTGCGCGGAGAGAGAGATGATACAAGGAATTGAGTAAAATTTTAAAACGGAAAGAGGTTGTGTCTGAAGGAAAGCTGAAGACGCACGTTTTTTATCCAATACGAAAATTGCTTAAGGCCAAAACAAAAATTGTTGGGGGTAGAGGGCATTTGTTCCTCGATTCTGCTTGGGGTTGTGGGGCTGACGGTGGAAAGCACCTACGAGAGGAAAAGTAACCGAGAGAGCGATGGATGCGATGAGAAAAAGGAGAACAGGACCTATCTCATCCAAGTACCGAATGTACGATGAAAGTTGATCGAATAATGTATCAGCATAACCTCTCAACAATGGTAGTAAAACAAGATGGTTTTTGTCGTCTTAAATTACAGCAAGACTTTTGAACGGTTTATTGCTAGCGCCAAGTACAGAATTTTTATCACTGAAAACTGTGAACATGTCGGCCTTGAGATGGCGAGCCATTGTCGCTATATAGATTCATTTTCCGGAAAATAAATGAAAATATATTATTTAGTGGCTAGTCATTGAACATATTCTCCACGGTGAATGTTTCGACACGCGTATCTCTGATATATTATTGATCCGACTCAATTTTTGCATTTGCTTTTTTTCTACAGATGAAAAATTTGGGTGGAGTTGAGCTGATAAAGTAAACTTCCTTGATAGCCAATCTCACGTGATTGTAGATTTGATGGGCGGCTTATCTAGTTGTGCCATTCCCTACTAAACTCTTCCAGCGCCACTAATTATCTAATATATTTAAACCGTTTGACCTCAAACAACGGAATCGGGCTGTACATGCTATAGTGAAAGGAAGATGCCACTTATTAGAGCCATAAAGACTCTGCACTTCTATCACAAATTATGCATTATTATCACTCTGCACAAATTATCCGCAAAGATTAAGTTACTTTTATATGTTCACAAAAATATATCTAATCGTCTACTATAGTTTGGTATGAATTCAGTTAGTTATGTAGCAGTCAAACTAAAATGGTATTTGTGTAATGTAAATGCATACTTCTACATGCTCCATACAGAGTAATAATTACTTTGCTTATGGTTGCAGAAATGATGCTTTTTAAATCGAAGTTAGTCTAACTTCATATATTTCTGGGTCGACCGTGAGTGACCCGACGTAGCGCTTTTCAAAGGAACCTAATTTATGCCACCTCTGTAGCCATCATAATAACTATCTGTTTGGCTAACGACTAGGTTTGAAACGGCGGCGCACAGACCTTCCGTCGAAGTGACCACGTGACTAGAAGTGAAAGGGTGTTCTGCCATCATGGCCATGGAAGCCAGCTAATTAATGTTTAGCGTTCCTCGTTACTTTATTATTAACGGAAGTTCCATTAATATTCAAATCAGAAACATAATTTCATTTAAAGCACTTCTTTGAACCAGGGGAGCTTTTCGAAATTCTTACTTTTAAATTAACGACGTCGAAGTTGTCTCGTTTGCGAACTCGAACTACACTGACGCAAAGTACCACTAACAGTGATAACAATTACCCTGTATCAATACACCGTGCATGAAGAGTTCCATGACATGATCTAAGTGAGCTGCTGCAATTAGTTGTGCCGCATCACGACCCATACATCTCAATCAATGCGTCTTGGACAGCCTTTGACAGCGACACCTTGACACCGACGCTTCTTATATACCGAATTCAATCGTGTACCGTGAAATCCTTAAAAGAAGTTATTGTCTAAACATAACGGTGTCTCGTAAAATTTCATGGACGCATAATAGCGCTCATATGTCCGTCTGGACTTGTCAGTGAAGTACGTAAACGGTCAAATTGTTTGCTAGTGGCATGTTTGACTTGAAGGCTCAAGCCATGGGATCTGCCGTGCTTTGCTTGCGGCTTTTCATAGTACGTTGCTATGCGATATTCTATTTGGATACCATTTGAAGCCGACCTATTCAGCTTGTTTACAGCTTGGCCTGGTGCCGTTAATCAATAGGTCGACAAGATCTGCCGCAAAGATTGACAATTCGAAATAAAAATAGGCCAATCTTTCTAGCGTTCACTGCTAATCGCGACTAAATAAAACATCATACAGAGAGAAAGCTTGGAGATTAACCCATAATAATAATAAGATAATTGGTGGCTTTGCTGGTCTAGGCTTTAAATGGCTGCTTTTAATCAAAGGATTTAATGTCAGCAACCAAAGTTTAAATAAGACAAATGCTATGACTGGCCAAGCTGAAAAGCTTTGAGGTTAGCGTTGACAGTCACCTATGCCTACTATACAAATGGACGCCAGGTTCCCTCCCTACTCCCCCCGCCCAAGACAGCGCTGTTGCGTCATGCACCATCAGTAAGAACTAGTGCAAACCAATTCTAACTGTTTGATTGCTATCAAGTTCTTAGCCAACTAATAAATGGTGTCCTAGTTAATCAACATCAAATAATGGCAAAATGAAATATAATATTCCATATAATTAACTTGTAAAATTCGGAAGGGTCGTTAAACCTAGAAATGCCAAAAAAGGTCGACAACCTCGACCTATTCTGCTATAAGCTTGCATGGTCCACGTTCTACCAAGCAGATTTTCTTAACACTCCAGTTATTATAGAGGCATTACAACTTCAATACCTCGCTAGACCTAGTAAAGATTCTTCGGGTTACCGCCGACTGAGAAGCAATAAAGAATAGCGTAGGCGGTAACTTATTTTTTCATTTCATATGCCAACACAATTTACAGGGCATAAGTGGCCTATCCGTTCGTCGTTGCCGAGCTCACAAACAATTCGACTACCTGTATTCAATAATCATGTATTAAAGTTCTGTGCTGTTAAGGATAGTAGAATAGTCATAAGCTGTTGTAAAAATAGGCCATTTCTCTTTGCTATAATTGTCAGTGACGATACAGCGTATACATATGTATTTATACATATTATTGTTTCTCTAAGCGCTATTTCATCATATATATGGATTAATCATGCTAATATATTACGACTGTTCCTCGCCTCGTTACCAACAGTAAGTCTTTGAACAAGGTTTAGTGTCGAGAGCTTACAGTCGCTTTAGAAGAAGCCGAAAGCCCAGGACCTTTGCAACCCTTTTTATTAGCTTACGTTAATGCCAATTGGGTTTTAATTTATCTTTTTTTTTATACAATTTCACTGATAAACTCTGTAGGGGGACTTCTAGAGCATAAATAAAACCTTACAAACAACTGTGGAACCTTCCTATGAACCAGACGTCGGAAGAGAAGTTTATATTACCTAAAAACATTGTTTTGCGATCTATACAGAATCTGTCGGTGACAATTAACGCAACCTTTGCATTAGTGAATTGCACAATGAACTGAAGAAAGCTCAAAAACTATCGATCTTGAATTTAAGGTTTCCCAAGCCACCTTCGGCGGAGTCACAAAGGACTCGCGCAAAAGTATAAAAATAAATCACACAATCTTCTACGGTTAGAAATATTGAATTTAATCAAGAGGAAAAGTTATAGATAACTGCATTTGCCGATATCGAAAACGGCCTTGTTAGCTCACAAGGCTCGCTTAAAACAACAGAACGCGTTCGGCTGTTATAATGCGACTATCCTATAATAGGTATCCGCGAGCAGAAAGATATAATATACAATATAGAAAAGAAGAAATCTGTACTTCAAAAAGATAATCACAGTGCCGGTTGTGTGTGTCAGCATATGGATATTTTATAACCCTACCGTGATGTATGCTAAAATACGGTGGGTTTTGAGGGGGTCACAGTTTGGTTTAGGCGTAAATCATCAAGCAATTCATTTATTTTTAATTGCGCAACCTATTGAATAAGCCGGATAATTGGCTGCATTAATGATCAGAGCATAAAATGAGGTCACGTACTGCCAAGCCCTGAGCATTTGCTGTCACCTCCACAATGAAATGAGGGAAGCAGCGGTATTTGGCACCCAGATGTGCCGAACAGGTCGAAGCCTCGTGTATATACTTGAGGGCACATAGATATAACGCAGTACTAGCGATTGCGATGTCGCCCTCGGCCTCACAAGAATCGTGGAAAGGTTTAACGAGAATGAGTTTAGGGAAAAAAAAATATAAACCCAAGTTTGACACTTCCAACAGGAATACATAATGCAGAGAGGCGTAAAGGTGGTTTTAGAATACAGATTTATTGAATCGATGGTTATTATCAGCAAATCATCGTCCGTCGTATTAGCTGCATTGCTTCTAACTGGGCCTAGGTAAAGAAGGTTAGATCTTTGAATCAACCGGGTGATACAAAGAGGAGCATTCGCTTGGTTTAATGGACAAAATGCGGCTGTAACTAACCATCAATGGCCCTTGCTAGGACATCTGCGTTACAATCAAGTGCATAGTACGCAGAGGATTTTCTAGTAATGTTACCACGATAATCTAGCTCTTATTTCGTGCCCAAAAAGGACAGGATGACCTGTTTTTGCATGGTAGTCATTTTATACCGCCAGTAAATTCAGCCTGCTCTGGTCGTTAAGAAAACGCTGTAATGTATGCAACTCTTGAGGTAATCAAAATCGACAGGCATACCATTATGCGGAATGCTAACGTAAATCAAAGGGGGGTACTTGGTTTCTTTCATAATAAATAAACAAGATTAGACGTAATGTTATGCACAGCAGTGGCTTTCGCAAAAGTTTCTGTTAGAACATCTTGATACACATGTGTTATTTAGCCGTTAGCTAAGTTAGCTTTCAGACTGAATAAATTAAGGGAAGTAAATTTCTGCGATACTATGGCAGTAGAAGCCCCTATATCGCAAATTTCGTTTTATCTTTTTTACCCTTACACATAATAATCTCCTAAAGGCATCTTGAGCGATTGGCGTCCAGTTGCTTGAAGTCATATTTTCGCTGCCGGTACATATTAGTATTATGTAGATAAAACGGTGTTCCCTATTCGAGCTTAAAAGTTAGCCCAAAGCTGCTCCGCCGTATATATTTTGTTTTTTATATATTTTCTTATACCGAGATATTTTCAACGAGCCATGAAAAATTTTTAATAGAGGTTTCTTATTCATTCGAAATTTTAGAAGTAAACACCACCAAATACTCGACAGAAAGATCGTCAGATACACAAATGTATTATTGTAGTTTATTTAGTGAACCGAACAGGTCTCTTATAAAGTTTGCATTTTTTTTTCTTCTTCTTTTTTTTTGTTAATTTTCATTGTATTATGCTTTCGATGTTACCGTACAAATTGTATCATATAGAGTAAATGCCACACCTTGGGCATGCTGTAAGCAGTCCGTCTACAGTCGATCTCACTTGGGCTCCAAGTACAGACAAAACATGCATTTCTAGTATATTTATAATAGCAGAATATATATGTACATATGTGGCATTGATTTGACTTAGAACAGCTCTTCCCCGATCACCCGCACTAAAGATCAAGTGAATTATGCACAAAGTAGTCTATACATTTATTGTAGTCCAAATGCGCAACGATGTATATACCCGTCTATAAATCAGGAATATATGGAGCATTGGGGGGCCGCATCTCGTATCGTTCGTTGGGCGCATCTGGAATTGTTTGCCATTGAAATACAGTATCCTGTTATCGTCTGAAATTCATATGATATTTTTTTGTTACTGTCATTCACAGGTAACGTAACCCGCCATGATAAGGGCTTCACGACCGTAGCTAGACCATGGTAAGAATGAAGGCACATTACCATATTTACGTGAAGAGACTTAAATGTTAAATTCTAGACAGATAGTAAACATAGTATAATATAATAATATTAATACGATTGGTCCAGTGTCAGAAAATATGGTGCAAGCCAAAAAGATGATTTTGTATGTAATATTTAGTGTATATAATCTCAGTGTATACAATAGGATCCACTACGTAGTTATGGCCAACTAACGTGATATTGATCAGATAGGCATCTGATTAGTCCGCTTGTTCATCAGATATACGAGATAAATTCAAATCTTAAATGTGGATAGCATGTATGCAAAACATACGCAGATTCACACGCACATATACAGGTAATTGTATGTGGAAGGTGCGATCATCGAATTGGGCTGGTTCCGTTTTCTTTTATATATATTATACGATGATAACTATGTCTACAGACCTACAGCACAGGCACCTTCGCTGTAGAGTACAAACTCGCGACCCGTCAATGCGAGCCTTTCAGAATGGAAGCGATGTGGATTCATACGGAAATTGCTCGTTTATGTGCCTACTAATGTCTGGGCTGTGTTCGGCTTGTTAAACGCCCGATATTCGGTATCAGATGTATGTAACTTGCGCATTTAAGGAATAGCGGATGGCATAGGACGATTACCAGCTGCAACTTTTCAAGGCCCCAGATCAACCAAGATAAGGCAGTCACAGTTCACTTGTTTGTTACTTACGGACTGACATGCGGATCAACTTACTTCCCTAGTTACTCTAATGTGTATTCGTATCAAGTACAATTAGTGCATGTCTCCCAATATCCACATCGTACTACAATAACAATGGTGGAGTGTTTGTGGTCGTTTAGGGAGATCTTCGGCTCACGTTGTGCGTAGCGTCGACACCCTGTAGTTTGCCTTGTAGCCTGACTCTAATTACGTCTGTAACGGTAGGCTGAGACAGTATCAGGTATAAAATATCTATTGTTCGGTTTTGTTGCTCGAACGTTACCAAGACAATGGCGGCAGCAAACATGCCAGTTTCTACACACTATCAGACGCGTCTTTCTTTCGTCCTACCGATCATGTTAGCAATACTTACCCTTCAATTGCACACGGACACAGCCGCAGATCTCTGTTGGCTTTGCCCGATCCTTCGTTCATTGTACAGGCCTTATTATATCGATTAGATATTAGTCGAAGATAAAAATAGATAAAATATCGCCGGCGTGCACGAATCGTCTCATGCTAGCGGCAAGTCCGCCAGCCAATTTTTATTTACTAGACATCATAATGTAGTGAGAGGCAACGAGCATTCTCATGCCTGTCAAGGGCCATTTCATCCTCTTTCGGCGAGCCTGGCTATTATCATGATATATTGCCGTTGTGGCTTCGAATCCTTGTTTCTTGACTTATGCCTCGCCAAGTAAAGGCCAACAAGCGGTAATCTACCAACCCTGACTCCCTTTTCAGCATTCTTCGTGATCAGGAAATGATTTGCTGACGCTGGTCAATAAAGCTGGAAGTCTAACTCGTCGTGGTGATAGAGCTTCAGGTAGAGGAGAGTTTGAGGTGCGCGTCTTACCCGTCCTCCACATGGGTACGGCTAAAACGAGAGCAAACCAAGCTAGCTAGCTACCAGTTGTTTCTCGACCTACAAAACATGTGGCGTGTACGGAGAGAGGGGATCGAAGAGGAGTCGGCTCTGTGCGGGTAAGTTCTATTTCGCTAGGAAAGCGTCTGGTGATGTGATCGAAGGACGCCCAAGTTGCAGATGGGCTCACGTTGAAAAGCAAAGTATGTGGAAACGGTTTGTCTCGTGTTTGGCGATCGGGTATCATTGGCCGTTTAACGATGGCGCATACATTTTACGGTTAAGGAAAGGCGGGACTTGGCTCAAGGGTACAAGAACTAAGGTTAACGAGGGGAGATAAACGCACCTGCTCAGCTTCCTCATTAGTTTCCCCTTCAATATGGCAACAGAACAATTAGCTGGACAACCCTTTTTCCTGTCAGCATCATAAGCGCTGGTTTGAACGAAACGAGCAGCATAGATAATTGTTAGTTTCATTGAAAATGCAAATAGGCTTAGTATGATGTCCTGATTTTAAAGTTAATCTAAATTAAGAAAGTCTTAGTTATCTATATCGATCTCATTGCAAATCTTTTATGACTATTAACTGAAGGCGAATAATCAAAAACTTAGAAAGAACTATAATAATAATCACAGTAGGTTAATCTTATACAGGCGGTAATAACACAAAATGTATCTTTGAGTTCATCCTCTTCATCTTATCTCTATATCTAGGGTTATCATCTTTAAATCTTTATTTTACTGATACACTATCGGTCCATCGCTTAGAGACAAGCAGAAATCACATAGTAAGTCACCATAGCGACCTGTGCGTATGCCAGGTGACACGATTGATTCATTGTTCTGCCAAGCAATATATCGGAATAGGAATCAGAAATCAGGCGCGGTACTATTTTTCTTCTTTCGCTCGTTCTGGTGATTTGCAACAGTCACGAGAGTCGTTGACCTGATTCGCGCATCAAATAGTATCCAAGCATTTTCTTCGACGCCTGCTGAGAGATCTGCAACTACGTTCGCCTAAAGCAACTTTCAGTCGTTTTTTCCCACCCGCGGTAATAGAGCGGGTCTGTTCGGTGGCGTTACCTGGTGTTCATCCAGTTTGACGTCAGACGCGCGGGTTGACGCGGGGTTTTTATTTCAGCGCCCCCGGCTGATGTTTGCATTTGTCTCTTTAACAAGAGCTTCGGTACTTAGGTGCGTCTCACCCTGCTCTTCGTAAATCTGATATTTAATCTCTTGCGTTACAAACTCTAGCGTCGCTGAGTTTTGTATCTTTATATAAAGGGTTATAGCAATGCCATAAAGAGCAACAAGGCCTTATCACTGTCGTCCCGAAAGAGGAAAAACTCGAGTCGTTGAATTCCGACATGACGCAAGGTCCGCTGTCTCTGCCTTTGACCAATTCGATCGCATTCGAATGGAATATTCGAAAAGGACGATGATAGAGCGATGGCAGGTAGGTCGCGTTCAACGCGTGTAGCAGACGTTGCCGCGTCCATGGTTACAGTATCACTTTTTACCTGTTTGCGCAATTAAGTCTGTAGAAATCATAATTATTTAAACGTTGCGTCGATCGGCATTCTCTCACATGTGCAAGTGTACAGCGTATTTTTCATTCTATAAAGGCAAGCCTATTTGTAGGCATGTCTCAACACTTCTAGATCACCTCAACTGCCTGCATAGATGTGCTTAAAATAAGATTTTCTCATTGAGCGGGCCGCCTAAATATGTGGTACTAAAACAAATGCCTTTACGATTAGAGCATACCCGTACAAGCTTGATTGCCATTGGTCTCAAATCCGGCGATGAGCTAATTCACACTACTTAGGACCAGCAACGAGAATAGGCTATTGCGCAATTTAACTATGCCAACAATACGATTTACCACCACGAATGACGTAATCAGACAGGCACAGATTTCAGGCAACATAAGTTCTCTTCAAAGTATGCATCAGTGGGGTCTCTCTGTGAGGTATGTGCTAGGTTCTAAACGAGGCTTAAATAAACGAATTCACGAGCTGTACGCGTATGAAGCCGCTTCGTAATAAGCTCAATGCTGGTTTTTCTTGCGATATTTCTTTTCCTTTCTTGTATGTGGGTTTTTTTTCATTATGTATAGAACAATTATTCTGTATCAAATCTGTTTTATTAGTCTAGTAGATAGAGCAAAACTCTGACTTTGTTTAGAATCAAATGACGCGAACTAAGAGGAAATATTTACTTTTTGAAGGGGAAAACTTTTGCAGAAATCTGTTTGTGATGAAAAATGAGTACCTATTTTGAATGAACGGATTTGGATGAATAAACGGATTATGACACATACTGCTGCGGGTATTAATGCCATTACCCGGTAGAGGGAGCATATTCCACTACGATTCACTTGCCTTTTTCATTTAGAATTTTGTTTTCAACACTCAACGGCCCTGACCTACAAGTAGCAGTATATCGTATATAAAAGGAGAACTCGATTGAGATCTCTTTTAATTACGAACGTCATTTTTAGGGTAGGACTGATATTTCTCTTAGAATTGGACGAAATTGAATTCTAGTGGCTCACGATCGATTGTGAGCTCTGAACGTCTCGATTACTGTTTTTGCCGAGATGCTAGTACGGCATGTTGAGATTAATTTTCTCCTTAATGCAAAAGCAGATCACTTAAGTCCTACGTGATTAGCACTCGGATATAGGCAGCGTTGATTGAAACACAGTTGTGTTCGAAAGAAATAAGGTCCGAGGGTTATTCGATAAACTAATCTTTACATGGCCATAAGCTAAAGAAGGGGAACGACCCAGGCATTGGTGCATATCAAGGATAATTATATTCATCTCACGTATTTCAGCCGTTCTCTTTTTCAATTTCAAATATCAATTGTTAGTAAGAATAAGGCGCACATAGGCAAACCGTGTCGCCAAAAGCTGTACACTACAAACGAACTGTGATTGAAATATGCAATGAGATCATCGTTGCAGAGTAGTTATCATAATTAAATAGGGGCCATCGGGACCTATTTTTAATCTATTTATTTTTTACTCCGCCTCAGTTGCCTAATTTTAAGTTAGCCTTTTTTTTAAACTGGAAAATCCTATCTTGTGCATAACATTAAGTTCCTCTTATGTTCTTAACGTTGGTCGTAGAAGCAATATGTGCCTTTAGCGGGACTTGGTTGTTTTTGTGACCGCGTCGAGGATATATACATGTATATATACTTGTCCTTATTTGCTGTCTTCTCCCTGTTGTTAACTATTATGCATTGATCTCAGCTAATCATTGTCTATAAATAACTCAAGTTTCCTCTCCTTCCTTTGTTGCTCTGTCATTTAATGTTCGTATATTTCTTTGACGCCGTTGTAGCGTCACACGCGTTTCGATGACTTTGGCGATTGTCCTCCGCCTAGTTGTCCTTACAACGGTGACTTTGTTATTTTCGATAGAGATTTCAGCCCATCGTATACCGCGTATATAAGAAGTGCTGTGCAAACAGAGTCAGTGCTCGGTATCGCAGTTATCGTTGTCTATAGTTCGCATGCTTTCCCTATAAGTCTGTTCTGTTTGATCCTTTCATAGCCGTTGCCGCTTCTGTTACTCCAGGGAAGAAACGAAAACGGTAAAGGGAACAAAAATGAAAGACAACGAAAAAGTCGACCGGCAAGGTCGCCACTCTCTTATTTTCCAACCTGTTTTTGCGCACCAACAATACCAGACATTGTTCTGAATCTAACAGTAAGGATACTCTGACGAAAAAGCCCCATTTGCTTCGTCTGTTCCGAAGCTCGTTTAGTAAGAAGCCGGATTTTTGGCCAAGCTTGCCGGTCTCTGGCTTGGATTATGTGAAAGAACACGTTGACATAGTTTTAAGTAAGCGTTCAAAGTCAGAAATAAAGTATCTATGGGCATCGAGCCGTCGCTGTCTGGTATAATGGCGTATAATATTGCATTATTGTCACAGTTTCAGGAAGAAAGCGTATAGATTGCATCACTGCGAATTATATCGATCGTTGCTTGTCTTAACCTTTAGTTGAAGCAAAACAACTTACCTTATTAGAAATTAGAAAACTAAATCGATTTTCTGTTTACACTTATAAACAATGGAAAATTCATCCATATACTTTGCTTATACAATTATTAAGAGCGCACATTAAGAGTCACGATTCACTCGTCTCAACTACTGTAAGTACGCTTTTACTGCTGACTAAGTGTGCACAAACAGCATAGAAATGACGGCAGCCATCATCTTCGCAGCTATTCTACGTAGCTTCACAAACCTCAAAACCAGGGTTACTAGCTAGCGTGCCTTGTAAATACTTCTGGATCGCTAGTGTGACATAGTACAGAGGCTTAACACACGGTTATCTTGTCTGACACGCAGGCAACGCCGTCTCGCTGACGGGTTGGTCTGGTTCTGGTTAAGCAATGTGGTAGTACGTGTTAGAGAAACTCTCGAACTACCAAGCTAGGTATGTAGAGTAGTATAATAAGTGTAATAGTTTCTTCAAGTTGAACTACTGCGACCTTCACGTCTCGTCCAGCAAAAACATATTCTATTCTATAGAAATTCAATGGTTTTATGACAACTATGGTTATATGAAGCTGTTAAGGATTACAAATCTGGCTTTTCAAGGCTCTGAAGCGATCCGTACTTGGCGTGTTATTTTTCGTTAGCGCCGTCTGGGTGGGCCATTCAAATTCGGGCAAAGTTGGCGATCTGTTCGTTGTAGCGGGCATGCGTTCACCCGCCATCCTTGGGGTAGAAAAAAACAAGAACTTGACCGAAAATCAACCACCATTCAATTTCCTTGAGCTAGACAGATTTCATCAAGGTTAAAAACTTTATTTTGGCCGATTTAGATGGTCTATGTTATTGCCAGTTTTCATGCGGCTTCCCAAAAAATCCGAGAAGGACTTTCATGAGTCAAACTGATCCTCAATAGGACTTAGACTTTATGAGCTCAAAATGCCATTTTTCGATATACCTAAATGTTTTATAAAAGATACTCTCAATTGGGTCGTTCATATAAATTTCAACAGCTGGGACTTTTGGCTCTTTTTAAATTTTCGGGCCGTTTTGCCAGATCTTTTGGCCAGTTATCAGTCCAAAACGTGATTTGCTTCGAACTTTTTGTATAGGAAATTTTTGGTCTATTATCAAGATGCTTCGAGACGAGTTTACGTTTATGAGTATCGCTAGACGCGTAATTACTACATGGAAGTTTTATACGACTTAAAGGAGAAGCATTTTACAATTTACTGGGTCCCGAACGGAAGCTGTAGTCGTGGCGAATAATGATGCTATCGAACAAATATGATTGTCAGAAATTAGATTCTGGTACATGGAAAGCGTCGTTGAAATGTCTGTCTCTGTTTAAATACTCATAACTCATAGAAAGTGTTAGATTTAAATTCTCCATCCTGTGCTTGTTCATTAACAACCACGATAGGAGTCTCTATTGAAGGCAGTGACAAGATTCGCTATCTAGCACGGTTTCAACATATGAGAAGAGGCGATGACGACGGCAAAAGTTTGTGCTTTTTACTAAGTAGTTTACTATTCAATGTATTATCGTCGACGGTTCTCAAGTCTCGGATTTTTCCTCACGTTTACCTCTCAAAATCATGCCGGGTACGAAAGGTTGATGTATAGTTATTTACCAGCTTCTTTGAACGGTAATAATAAGCTTACGCGATACCGACAAAGGTGCGCACTCTGCTAAGCCCCCACTGGGATTTCAGAATAGTCCTAATGGCACACGATGCTTAAGTAGATATTGTTCATCTTAGCCGCTCTGCGCGTAAACATTTTTAGAAAATTACATTAGCGTTCAAGCATATCCTCTAGTATGTTTATAAATAGATTACCTTAAACATTTTGTCCTCATCTTATCGTTTATCACAAAATCGATCTGGTAAATTATCTTGGCCTCTAATTGTCAAGAAAAAACTCCTCGAGAGCCAATGGTGCCGAGACGATTCCTGGTGGCGCGTGCATATACTACTAGGTTTTTGCTAAACTCATTGAACTCTAGCATGTTATGCTAACGGACTAAAAGGTAGACTAGCGTAATCTTTTTTATACCAGAGGAGCGAAATGATCTAGAGAGAAAAAACAGATTTATAGGTTTTGGATCACAAGTAGCGCATTAGATGTCTTTTATCGCATTGATGTTGGCACGTAAAACAGGCTCCACTATTGCTACTGTTATTGAGATTACAACCACGCAAATAAATAATCAGGCCAGTTCTGTACACGCTATTGACTTGATTTGTTTTACTGCATATGTATGATAACTAATATGTGGTAGAAAACGCAAAGATTTTTGAGCAGTCAAGATTCTTCGCTAGTTTTCCCTCAAGTAGTTACATACATATATAGTGCTTTTTTTAGTAATGTACGACTTATTAGTCAGTGGTGTCTACAATGCTCGGTAGTGATGTTGAAGAACGACAAAAAAAATCTTGAAGCGAAGATGTTTGGCTTAGCGTGAAGTGTGAATGAGGCATTTTCACCTACGAAGAGTTTTAATTGCTGTTCTGTGAGGCAATCGTTTTCTGTCCTTCTTCCACGGACAAAATAAAGTTTTATTTACTTATTGTTAGCGCACATTTTCCAGCTTACTTCTATCAGGTTTGTTTCTGTACTGTCTTACTCACAACGGTAGATGACCCTGAGGCTTCTTCGGCAATAGCGGAACGACAAACGCAGATATAAAAAAACGAATCACTGACTTCTGCTGCTGCTGCTCGTACTATGCCTCCAACTGCCGTTGGCATCGTTGTAGTGATCGGCACAAGATCTCATCGTCTGTAAAAGAAATAGGAAAGCCCAGATTCAATAATTTTCTATCCTGACTATTCAGTGTAACAAAGGCCCAAATGGAAAGACGCATCAAATAGTAAACGGCTAGGCGTTAGTCAAATTTACCAAATGGATTGAAATTAATCTACTTCATCGCTTGCAGCTAGTAGATGCTTAAACCAATGATGAAGCGGTACGCGACATAACCAGATATCAACAGTATTGTATTACAATATTCAAACAACTATCTAGTTTCGCTAGAAATATACATCTAACTCTGTTAAAACGTCGATTTTATGAAAAAAAAAACGAAACAGTACTACGAAATCCATATACGTATCTTATTTACAATGAGAGGTTTTCAATTTTTATTTTTACTAAAAAATAATGCATCTATCGTCTCGATAACATAATATTTTACGCCATAAACATTACACAAGTAACCACTCCTAAATAGTCTTGTAAAACTTGTATCAATTGCATCACGTATGTATGTAATGTATTCTTCTACCCGCACCTAGTCAACTGTCTCGACTTTATCCTTGCCTGCCAGGAGGCCGTGGCAGGACATGCGCAATCGGTGGTTCAGGATTTCGCAGGTAAAGTACTATCGACCCGATGGATCCCGATTGACCCGAACAAAACTGAGTATCTCCGAAGAAGATGAGAATTAGATTGTCTTCGCTCAGTTTGACGAACGGTATATCATAGAATAAGGGCAAACTTCCGCCTAGCAAGCGAGCTAAGGGCGGGCTTTTGCAGCCGACCTTTTTAAATATATTTTTCTGCCTTACGCTTAGCAAGTCGTGGTTCCAACGGACCAACTAATAGCAGAACGTTTTGCCATAACTGTTTTATATAGTACCTAATCGTACAGGGAATTCCTAGAGTGAGAAGAAGATACGGCATGAACGTCGAACATACTGTCTTGCGCCTACAATTCCGCACTACTCAGATATTACGCTTGTATATCAGAACCTGGCAAAACAAGACGAAGACTTGTGAAGAATAAATTTTTGATAGAGTCTTTCGCCGATGCAATCCAAAATATCAAAAGGGTACTGCTCGTACTCTTCTGAGACCCTTCGACGTGGCAGGCCGCCTACACAGCTTGATGTCGTAGATAATCGTCGCTTGTATTAATTACCTACCTTATGTTTGGATGCCGTCCTTGTCCGTGATTAATTATAACAAAATTAGCCAGTTAGAAAGATTACGCGACCAGATCGTTAATCTTGAAATCTGCATATTGAACCATTGCACAGATGCTATTTACCGGCATTCATCGAATGATATAATTCTGACCTGGCCAAGGCCATCTCGTTACCTTAATGGTTTGCAAAAAGGTTTCTAATGAACTAGAATAAGGCCGCTGAAGAACCTCGATTTACTCACAGCAGGCAGGGATATCAAACGTAGATCACTTTTACACCGTCCATAATTAGAGACAGCAAACGAGGGAACACTTTCGTACACCTTTACCTGTCAAGAGTGAACTAAATCAGATGTTTGCGCTAGAATTGCCGTCAGTGTTAGAATATTATACCATGCGAAAATATCAGGTGTGGGGTAACTTCTCGTCAGGTATGCAGAATCAATGGCTTCTACACTCGTGCTGTTCTGAAGCCGAGCAGCATGTACATACTTATGAGTTTCACGAAAGCTAGTTTCTATTGACGCACGTATCGTTTCTCTAATTTTTTTTGCAATAATGAACACTAAGAAGGCATGAATATAGTTCAATTATCATGAAACCTTTAAGCTGGCCACGGTACGATGCTCCATGCAAAAGTCCAAGCGAGCATGTAGACCACTGGCTGTGTCAGACAATTGAATGCGGCGTCTGCGAAACACCTTTATTAGTAGAGCTCTTTTGAGATCATTAGTATACACTGATGAACCGATCTGATTAAATAATTTTCTTCGTGCACCGATTTTTCGAATGAAAACATCTGAGCCAACACCATTTGCAGTATAAAATGAAAAAGGAACTGTCCTATTTTTTAACATGCTAATTATCATCTTAATAAAATGGTGAAACTTCACGGGCTATCTAAAGACGAAACAAGACAATTATAATGTGTGGGCTATCGTAAGCATCAACTGTACACATAGCAATGGCTGTGACCTAAATACCCATAAACACGCCGCAGCTCCAGATGTTTGTAAATTACGGGTACGTTTATTTCATTTATTTCGTATCCGCCTATCTGCGAGGTTAAAACCTGAATTTGCCATTTTTGAATTTGGTTCGTGAGCGGAAGTGGCGCTAAAGTTCGAGCAAATAGAGTGTTTTTCTTAGATAAAATTCGACCAAGTAACTTTGTAGTCACGGCGCATTTCAGTCTATGATCGAATAGGTCGAATAAAAGCTGTTGTATATGGCCCAAACTAGCTCTCAAGCGGAGACAAATTGGAATATACGCCATATTAGTACTGACCGTAGCTGACGAACTGGGCTTCGCAAGCAAAAATGATATAACTTTTAATTGTTAACTTTCAGTATGGATTCTTCTGTTCAGCTCTTGAGGAGTTTATCGTTGAGAAACATGGACGCGATGCGTGGATTAAAATTTTGTAAGTATTTTTGATAATTTGCGTTTATCCTTATTCGTATAACACAGCCACATTTAAAATAAAGCCTAAAAACGTATTCTGCTCCGAACCAATTGTTCGTTTTAAAGGTCGTAACGGAACTGTCCACGAGCAATGAAAAATTGCCCTTCGGGGCGGATCCTTGAAACCTTTCACAGGGAAATACATCACCTCCCTTAGATCTTGATACGGCAACAAATCATGAAATTTCTTGTCTGAGTAATACCAGTAAGTTTCATAGTTGACTTTCGATAAATTAGAACGCAATGTAGCCATTAATGTATCAAATTTGAGCGGATCTTACACTTGTCTAGAGTGGTAAATGTACGATGGGCCAGCGAACAGAATAATTCAGTTTCAAACAACAACTTGTATGGCTTGCGTTCCCCTTGTTCTTCCTGGCGCAGCGTTCTCTCGCCAGAACTAGGAACATAGTCTTCTACTCTGTCCAAAACGACCGATTACAATACAGTTGAAAGGGAGTTGGCCTGAAGCACGTAGATTTTGTACACTATTCGTGTACTTCGATTCCACTGTCGTGACGTCGTAGAGTTCTCTCGCCGAACTTTTTCCTAAACAAAAAGTTAACGCCAGGTTAACCCAAGCTTCTAGTTGAAGATGCTCTATTCGGGCGCCCCGAAGAGCACGGCCAAGCGGGAAAGTTCTACTCCATAAAAATACAATTTATGACCAACGACTAAATAGCATGCCATCCAATAGGATGAGATAGTTTGTTGTATTCAAATGAAATTCACAATTTAAGGCTCGGAACTCGGACCGGATGCGGGGTGGTGTGGGGGGGATGGAAGTTTGTCTTTCATCTCTGAATTGTGCAGAAAGCGGCTCTAAACCTCATTGCGGTTCGTCCGTAAATCTAGCCTGCCTCCAGTCGCGCGCATTCCAACAGCAATCCCTCTCCGATCTGCAGTGTGTCGGAAGTTCAATATCATTACAGCGATCAGTACTACGATTACCGTTACTAGATGCCAAAGCAAAGATACTGACCTTCTGCAAAAGGACGTAAAAAACGCAAAAATGAACACTAGCAACCACTGGGTAATATACATACATAGCACATTTCGCTTGACAATCAGATAAATATAGCCTGATTATAAAAATATATAATCTGAACATTATAGTCATGTAGTCATATATTAATCTTTTGTTAAATATACAATAGGCACGTTTCAAAGTAGCACGACGCGCTTTCCATAATAGAATTAAGAATGTTATAGGGATATGATCTGTTGGTCGCGCTGCCCTTGACATTGTTTTTATGACAACGCAGCCAAACTTAGTTTGAATAGGAAAGCGTCAACTTAAAAAAAAAGTTACAATTTTCTTAAATAGACCTTTATAAATACAACATGTCAGACAGCTTTTTCAAATCTCTGATGTTTTTCGGCTAATCTGCATAGCGCGCACAAATTTTAGTTTTTCAGTAAAGTTCGTAGAAACATACTTCGGGCATACTTGAACAACTTACCCCGCTACAGATTTTTCAGTACCGTTAAAAGCTTTGGTTCAACTCGGAGTAACTGACTGGTAACCAAACAGAAAATAAGCGTCAAGGGGATGATCTAAAGACACGTTTAGGGATAGTTGCGGCAACTTATTCTTTTAGATCCCTATAGTTCTACAAGTACGTGTACTTGGGTTATATGATTGAGTACAACTTTATAGCGCTATTATCACACATTTTATTAAACTATTATTACAAAATCTCATTTGTATATCCGCGGAAAATTTTCCGAGCAGTCATATTGTCTTTCCTCCGTTCACATGTTTGTTCTCTATCTGCACAAGCAGTAGCTGTTCGCCTTGCATATATCGGCAGCTGCCTGGCTTGATAAGCGGAACACTATATATATAAAGGATTGTCAGCTTGTTGACTGGGTTCGAAGGGAGAGGCGTGCATCGATTCACCACTTTTGTGTGATGGCCTGTAAATAGGTTTTTCTGCGAAAATAATCTCCTCACTTAACTTACCCCGTTCTTCTATCGACGACGGCAGCTGTCACAGACCAACGTAGTTCCGTTCGTGAATGATAAAGTGCATCACAGAACGTATCGCAGAAGATCGCTAATGTGAAAAGAGCAGCAAATCTGAACACCTTGATTTGTAAACCTATTTGCTTGTCCTAGCAATAAGACTCATACAAGGTGGTCCTATAACACTTCCCTTGTATTCGGCAAAATTCATGAATATCCATCCATTCGCAGTGAAGTTCTATCGAACTAGATCTAAATACCTGAGCCCGAGCGTGAATCAATTATACACACTTATTCTTGCAAACTATTTTTTAGTGAACGACGCTTTGACGGTGATAAATATCAACAGCGTGTTCCTCTCTTCGCATTGACGGCTGCATTATGTCGTTTAAATTTCAATACTATTCTGTAAATTTAAAATCTAAATATTGTTTCAAAAAATATCCTACAAAGGTACGGTGCAAGGAATAATTTGGCCTCGTTACCCTTAGCACCGTTAACGGGCTTAGCACGAACAGTTCTTATGAGCCCTTCTGGATATACTGTGTAGAAAACCATTGTTTATAAGTAGAATTTGAGTTATTTTCCTTGGACTAAATAATAGTCGCTTCGCAAACTGGTTGGCTAATGTAAAAAAAATGGCTTTCGACATTTGCTCGTTTGATTTAAGAGTTTGTGAAACTCGTCGACAGAATAGATTATGGCCTCGTCCTGCTCATCCCTGTGCCCACTATTGCCTTATGGATGCTGATTTTGTTGTATTGAGAATGCTGGTTCTCTGCCAGCGTTATCAGAGACATTTGCGATTCTTACGGATACGAATCGCGTAGAAGCGAAAGCAGAAAGAAAATAAAGTTCGTTTCTTTTTGTATGAGGCAGTGGTAGAGAACACGAGCAAAAAGGGGCAAACGCTAAGGGCCCGTCAAAAAGGCCTATTACCGATGCATCCAGTAAATAGTGGCCGGGAAGACATGAAGACAGCTGATGCTTTTCTGCAGTTTTCTCGACCGGAAGAAATCGTGGAAAGGGCTTTATTTCTTGAGGATATCGGGCCAAAGATGTGAGATAGTAACGGAATTTTGATGGTTCAGCAAATAGATGTTCGTCTCGACAACATCAATGGATTCAGATCTAGATAATAATCCCTTGTGATAGCTTTGTGGGTAATGTATTTGGCTGCTAATTTTAAAAACGCGTAGCGGTATGGGTTCGAACCCGGGCATAGACACACGTCGTGAAAACCAGCCGTTTAATGGAATACCTAACGGAGATACCGGACGTAAAACTCGAAACATAGAGATCTTCATAATGATAGCTGCCTCATACGCCATGAAGCAGGCTCCGCGATCAAAGAACGACTGCCATCTTCAAAGCGAATGTGGCTAAGCATGTGACGATAGATGCAGCGTTGAGTGTTATTGCCATTGCTGTTTCACGAACGGCGATGCAACGCGACTGCGAAGCGTAGTACAAACTAGAAAAAAAAAACGTACATATTTGAAAGGACCAGGACATGTTGGAACGTAACCTTTAAAAACAAAACTCGTGTTTTTCTTCAAGTAACTTCAATATGCACGAGGTATGTACGGTAATTAATGGGAAGACTAGGCGAATATAAATGGATATAAATAGTTGTATGACTAAAAGTAAAATAAAACAAGCGCATGTAGAACAAATGTGAGCTAACCTATAGATTTTTTTTCCTTTTTTGTATGTCGTATGTGAATCATTGTCAGACGGAAGAGTCACGTAAAGCTGCATGGTGGATCCTTCCTCCTACACAAGCAATATCCCGACGATCTTCTTCTGAAACTCGTGCAATCTGCCGCCGACACAATCGGTATAGGTCGACTAGTGTCAAGTAGAAATGTAGTACAGAAACATTTATTGGTGACACTTTAAACTCCCTGTAATAACAGATCAGCGACCAAAGAAGACAATCCTAAAAAATAGACTGGCAATTTATAGCCCAGTTTTACCCAACTACAAGCATAGTAATGCTATAGAACAAGGTATCTATGGTAAGAATACATGCAGCAATGTCAAAGTGGTTCAGTCAGCTTAGGGTTACAGTACTTTGGCGACAAGTACATTTTTATTACGATAACAATTACCGTTTTTTATTTCAATTACTAGCTGCGTATGAAAAATTTAGCTTATAACCCCCGTGAGCTACGGAACGCTCAGCAGACGAGGTCGTAATACTCAGTAGCGTGAAAACAGAGGGACAGAAAAACAAATATGTGTTCAGCTATTCAGATATTAGACCGGGTCGCTTGGATTTTTACGTTGGTAAAATGGAATACCAGATTTCGTGTCAAGTCTATTATCTCATAATGTTTGATGTAGATTTGACACACTGAGCCTATTTCGTCTATTAGATCTTGATAAGATTTAGTAAATAGTATATATTTAGTTGAATAGTAGTTGAAAATTACATTGTCATAATCGGAACAGCGTTATAAACATTTTCAACGGCGTGTAATCAGAAACTTCACGTGGATTAACTGCTAAAGCACGTAATATTCGTGACCTCCATTTGACAAATACCTAACTTAATTTTTTAATCTGTTTACAAAAATTTAATTTAGTCTCATCAAACTCAGTAGCTTAAAAATAAATACTTTTAAAAATACTTCTTCTCGTCTTTAATTTTTAGTGAAAATATATACCAGTCATCTTTCACCAGTTGGAGGTAAACATAAAATGATACGTAGCCCTATAATATATTACAATGATCAGGAACTTGAAGTGATTTAACATGCATATATATATATATAACTTAAACCGAAGAGCATAGCGTGCTTTAACATTCATACAATTGCTGATCATCAAGTCAGGTGGCCTTAACGTTTCATAATAGATCACTGCTGCTATGTTGTAGTACATATTGTTCTTTAGATCTCGGTAGACCTTTTAGTCTAGGTGGCATTTAAAACGGGTGTGAGGCTAAAGCTGTCAAAAGCAAAACAACTTCCTGAGGCTTTCAGTGCTATTAGCTAAACTGAGACAGACACTTACGACGTAGAATGAACGTTCAGTTGTTGACAACTGGAAAGCTATCACCATGAAAAATCATGGTAAGGGTTACGTTTGGACATAAAAACCTGTAGCCTACTTTCATCATCCTAGATTTTATCTCTTCAACCAAAAGCGAGCTTTGACGCGGTCAGAACTAAACGAAACTTCTTCCGAAACCCTTTTTATGCCTTGAGCCTTATTTTAAGTCGACTTTATAGATTTACTAAGTTTAAATGCTACTTTACAAGAGATATACTAACTGTACACATGCAATTAATATGGCCTACCCATGATCGTAATATTTGACCACTCAATTACACATGCTTTTCGTTATAGGCAATCAGTTGCTTTGCATAGGACCAATCGATCGTTGCGTTCAAAAATAGCTATATGTCGCTTTTTTTGCATGCTGTTTGTTACAGGTTTAAGCCCCGACGATGTGTTAGAAGAGCTGGGCTCCCATTTCCTCAGCTATTGTTTGGCGCGAGGCTACGACAAAATGCTTCGCGTATTGGGGTCCAACCTCTCGGACTTCTTAAGTAATCTGGATAACCTCCACGACCATGTAACGGTGTCCTATTGCAACATGAAGGCGCCAAGTTTCCGCGTCACGCCGGGGCCAAACGGTTCCATTCATCTCCACTATTATTCGACACGAAAGGGCCTGCAGGGTATCGTGCGTGGACTAGTTAAAACGGTAGCGCGTGATTTGTTCGAAACTGACGTCAGTATAGGGATTTGTCGGGTGCTCGAACAGGCTGGTGAGAGGTACCACTTCCTCATGGAAATCTCAGATAACTCCCTCCTCAAGGTAAGCGATCGAACTCATTGTTATATGTCCACCACTTCACTGGTGTTGACATTTTCTGAGTCTAATGGCGTTCTGCGGGATTACTGTAGAGTGCATAAAGTCAGAATAATGTAAAAATAAACTTATAAGAGAGATAAATATGAGTCTTAAAGGGAAACGTTTGTTTGCTTTGGTGCCTCATTCGCATGTATACTTCCACCCCGCCCTGTATACTTCAACAAACCCATGTCGTACGTTCTATATTCGAACGCTTTTCATCCTGAACCAAGAATTATTCAACGAGATAAAATCGAACCTCTATTCGTAGAGAAAAGAGAAAGAAGACGAAAGGACCTGGCGTGTTTAGCAAATTCTCTTTGACACTTGTGTACGCAGCCAAAAGGGGCATAAAAAGGTATCGGAAAAAGAAGACATGCTAACTTTGCTCAAGCTGCAGTCACCAAAAGGCCCAAAATATAGATCTATGTTCACCTTCTCTTTAGCGTTTCCCTCGTCTAGCTTTGCGGTGCGCCTCTGTTTTACGAGACAAAAGACAGGGTACTCAATTTCTCTTGAGATCTTTAAATGATTTAGTTGCATAACGACAACATATATATACACTTGTTGGCCATGCGAAGACACAAGAAATCAGTGCTTTTACCGGTTTGCTACGGTATCGTCCTACGCAATTGAGAAATACGTAAGAAAACGCATTAGACTTCTATAGGGCCCGGTAGACCAGGGCAATATGTGAGCAGAGTATCTGATGCGGTAGATATGCTTGCTTAGGTGAACAGGCTGTACCTTATCACCATCTGTGTAGGGCACATAAAAGCAGGTAACGGTGCCTTGATCTTCGTGACACGTAGCGTCGACGTGAGGTTATTCCCTGGCAATAAGGAATTAATGGACGCAGGAATAGAATCGCGAGCCAAGTGTTTGATAACGCCTGACGTAGAACAATGGCAAAGAAAGCGCATAGAAAAAATTGCGGGCTGAATACAAAAATGAGGCGAGCTGGAACGGTCAGTCAAATCTGTGCAGTTCTTCAGAAAATTTTCAGATATGAACCGTAAAACACAATAGATGTCTGCTTTAGTCACCTAGATACTTTCTGCGAACTCTATTTGAGCACATTCGTCAGGCGGAGTGGCAGAGTCCCCCAAAACTCTTATAGTCTTGAGAACTTAGATATTTACGGAAAAAAAACTTGCGGATGCATTTACTTTTAGCAAAATGGATGGCTTTCTATGTGTCAGACTGAAAAGTGATATATCTTGAGGCGCTAAAAATAGGTTTCGATAGTGGTTAAAAGTAATTTTTATAAAACTTGGGATTGCTATATTAGTCATGAGATATGGAAAGACCCCTTTCAATCGATCGAATGTACGTTCTGTGCATTAATCAACATTTCACTCTTCCCTTTTTAAAAGGAACTCGTAGTTATAAAAATCTCTCTATTTATTTAGGAAATTCCTGGAGCTTGTGGATGAAATAAGCTCTAGATGATTGGATTCCGGCAACTAAACTGCGTAATTAGCTTTTTGTAAAGATGTATCAGACGATGTTTGAGTTCGTATCCAGTCAAAATAGATTTTTCTTGATAAAAATGTTTACGGTATTTTAAAGTATAGCGATGAATACTGAGCTTGCTATTTCTATTTCAAGAATCGGCGCCGGCGACCTACAGCTAGGCCTGACAGCGGATTTCGTAATCCTTCGATTAGGAGACACCGATGGGCAAGACAGGCTATGTACAGATACTTAATGCGAAAAGAGACTTTGTCCCAGTCAATTAATGGGTAATACGATGATGATCGGGATTAATTAATCGGGAACCAGAGTACCAGTCAATAGAGGACGTACATTCATTATCTTCGCAGTAGGCAATGCGAATAATATTAAAAATACCAATATCGTATAAAACACCAATGATGAGCTGTTAGAAAATAGATAGGCCAGCTAAAAAATCCAGTAAGTTGAAAAGCGACAGATCGTTTTACCGCTTTTAAGAAGCTTCAGCAGGTGATACGTACAGCCGTACATGCGCAATCACTCAATTATATGAAAGCTATACGATCATTATATTTGCTTGGGTAATGCAAAGGTACCAGATAAAGTGTGATCGAGGCTTTCATAAGCCTTACCTATTAACATAAGTCTATTTATTAAGTTTGTCTGCCAGCTAGTTAGTATCATAGTTGGCTCGTGATAGTTGGCCAGCAAGGCCTAATTTCCAAGTAGAGCAGCAGCAGAAAAGGATTGCCGTCTTCGTAGAAACTGATGCCTGTTTATATGGGCCCATTTTACTTCTACCTTTATTGTTTATCCTTCTTCGTATGAAACTTTGAGCGGTGGATGTCATAAGCTTGGGTAGGTCAACATGTTGCAGGTTGCAACTCCTGACGGCGTGCGCCGCGGAAGTGGAGGAAGTAGCTGTGGAAATAGGAGTAAGCGATCGTCGTTCGCCTCTGCACATATCACCGACCACCTCAGCAAGCAACCCCAGGATCTGTGCATTTCAACACGAACCCTCTGTACAGCACTCCCGTTCCATGCACTTTTTGATAGGTAAGCCGATACGTGCAATAGCAGTAATCGAGTTACTGTGTGACTAAACAATAAAAAAGTTACTTTAAGTAGAGTTGTTACAAAATAATGATGAGAACTGTGTTTTTATATTATTTTTGACATTATCTATATACCTGTGTTTGTGGTCACGTATCTGTTTCATTGTCAGTATTTAAAACAGATGAATATGATATCGTGCAGTCGATTATTGTTTTTTATTACAACTAAGTCCAGGTCTAAAAGTGCATGAACATCTACGGTGCAGTTTACTATTGAGGGCTTCTTAAGAAAACCACGAACTATTCCATACCTGGGGAAAAAAGTCTATTTATTGGGAAATCGTAATTCAATGTTGAAGGGAATGATAATACTGGATGACGAACATCAGACAACACGGTTAATGGACTTAGATAACAGAGCGAAGCAAAACACGTCATCCATAGAAGATAGAGTCGTGGCATTTAGTTATACTCCATCTTTGTGGACTTGCACACAAAAGAAACCGCTCTGGCACAATTGTTTTGGAGAATATGAAGTCAAAAATATCTTAATGGGCCGAACCAGTCTGCCGACGGTACAAGTCGAATTAACGAGTAATTTTATAGTGAAGCTTTTCGTTCCTACTATCCATGCATTTCGTTCACTTTCTATCCTACCGCAATACGGATCGGGGCATATATCCAGGGACCTGATTATATTAGAAGTAGGAGACGCGCTGCGTGCAATGATCCGAAACAGCGTATGGACATCGTCATCACTCGGCGGTCCAGCCTCCGTCAAGCTTACGGACGTATTTCGTATTGCGAGACCCGTATTGGAGGTGAGCTTCGACGCGATCTTAGACTATCTCAACCAGGCATTCGTACTTTTACTCCGCAATGATGCCGCTAATGTGCGGGTAAGTTAAACTAAGCGTGCTCATTAACCCTAGCTGTATATAAAGTTAAAATTAATCCTAATAATTCTGTGCTTATCGCTGTTACTGCGATAGCTGGCTTTGTTGCTTTTACGCATCCAGAATCATCATGCAGACACCGTACTATACAAATTTCTTCAACTATAATTTGACGAGCCCGGTTCGACTAGTGACATTTACAATATTGTAATCGAAAATCATTTGTAGAGCGTTGCATATTAATGGTAATTTAATTATTAATTACTTAATGGTAAATTAATAATAAATTAAGACAATTTTTCAAAACAGTTACATTCAATTGTCGGGAACCGAGAGCAGACTGCGTACTTGACAGCAAATTTCGAAACCAGTTTATAAATAAGGAAAACAAAAAAAAGGTGTTGACATATATTTATCTCGCTAGCGTAGTAGGTACTGCACGGATATTTTCAGAAAGGGATTTTCCTACGCGACCGCCTAAAGCAAGTCTCGGCATTGTTAGTTGGCTAATTAGTGACCAACTAAACTTTCAGATACTTGTCCCCTCTACTATGGCCGTTTAGAGAGTCCGGACGTATCGACGGGCCTATCCGCCACCCGTGGCGTTTTGCCAGCTCAGTTTCGTTGTTCGGCACCGAGAGAAAAAATTATCTTTTTGGCAGCTGCATTAACATTTAAAGAAGTCTACCCTTGAAATAATCGCTTGACGAGGGTAACAGTAGCCATCGTAGCATCTGTACCAGTTGTAGACGTAGTTTTTGTTTTTTAGTCAGCGAGGGGGAAAAATTTGGCGTGGTGCAAGTGTTGCGTGCGTTGAGATTCTCTGCATTTGTGCATATGCTGCTACTGGCGTTACACAGACCTATTTACTAGTCACATAGCTGTCTGGCTGTGTTGGGTTTCGAAGGCGACCAGCCGACCCAGCCCAACCACACTACTCCGTATGCATCCCTTTGCCCCCTGCCTGGAGGGCGTAGTGTGGCGAAAAATTCACGCACCATTCATTGCATATGACAACAGTGAGACGCACCTCGGTTCTCAGCTGTCCAGGTAGTTACTGTTGGTGCTTTCAATGTAGTCGATTCATAATTGGAAGGGCGATATTTGTGGTGGGGTTCAGTATTACAGCGCATCTGTCCTCGAGTTTTACGCTTTCTCATCCTCAGTCCTTGAGCACTTTTACCTTTATTTTCCCTTAGGCGAACGTTGTCGGGAACGATGCAATGAGCAATCTGAATGAGTCTGTACGCTTCAAGGGCCAGATGATTTCGGTCCCGGAGAGCGACACGTTATTGTTCGTAGGCTCTCCACGTTTTACAGAAATCGAGGATATGGCTCGTACGGGTGTCTACTTTTCTGATTTTCCTGTACACGACGCTTCAAAGGATCTCGTCTTGCTCTCGCATTATCAAAAAGGCGAGCGGGAACTCGTCGAGAAGCTGGACGAAGCTAGCAATCACCTCAAGGTATGAAAGAACTTTCTGATGGAATATATTATAGCTTAGGCAATACCGCTGGACACCGAGCGGTAACGTGTGTTTTAGGCAAAGCTAACGGTACACATTTAAATGAAACAAAAAATTTTAGTAAATTATCCTCAAGAGGTTTGGCTAATAGCCATAACGTTTTTACAAAATGAGATGCCTTCCTCTTGTTTACACCTCTTATCACACACAGATATTGATTGCTCCTAGTACGAAATACCTTTGTTGGTTGCCCTTTATAAGCTTTTATACTTCTGTGTTTCTGTCGGCACAATCATTGCAGGTGCTCGAAGCGAGGTTGCGTGACGATAAAAAAAAGACTGAAGATTTGATCTGCTCGATTTTCCCGGCAAAAGTTGCACACTGCCTCCTAAAGGACCTGCCAGTTGAGGCCGAGCAATTTCCGATGATATCATGCCTTTTCTCCGACATTGTCGGCTTCACAGCGCTTTGCAGCAACGAAAATGTCGTACCTATGGACATCATTCGACTACTCAATCGGCTGTACGTGCAATTCGATGCGCTTACCAACATCCATCAAGTGTACAAGGTGGGTCTTGTCGTTTGAAAGTGCACCGCAGGTGTTATAGCCTGTTCTTATCTGAGGTCGATATTGCAGGCCAGCAGCTAGGTACTTATTACAATGTTACAGAGCCACGCGTAGGGTCCTTTATTGCTTTATGCTAAGCTAGCGACGACGTGAGTTAGACCGTGTTCTCCCGCTGTGTCACCAGGCTGTGCTATGTAAGCAATCGTCATGGATTAGAGTGAACTTACCTATATATCTGCGCGTTTATGGATGCATTACATGCACCATCGACGGTAAAAACGGGAAAGGCGTTTTTAGCTGGCGAGTGCCGCATCTGTGCTAGTATCGGTTGCAGCGGCTGTCGCTATGTTGATGTTAATGGATCGAACTACCTAGACGAGAGTCGGGAGCGACCGGACGGGTCACCGGCATCGGCGTAGCTTTTTCTGTTTTATAACTGGGTCGGTAGCTGATTTGTCATTTACCGGCTGCGACCGACCCATTGTCGAGCAAGTCCATTGTATAATATCTTCCTCTTGTTCTTCACTTAACGCGCGCAGCTTGCGGGCTTCTCATTTTCGACAGCAACCATGTCCGTGAACTACCAGGGTATGTATGTACGCCTGTCTATTTTGCATCTGTATTTGTGCACGTTATGGAATAGTGGTTGAAACAGCACGATACTGCACGCTCTACAGCTGGATTTATCTATATCACGGAGGCCAACGACGGTGGCAGCAGGGGCGGTAGTGGCGGATCGAGGGGGTAACATTCTAAGTAGCTTGTTGGGCATATGTCCTCATGCGATCCATATTGCTAAACGCTAACTTCCCCTAATACCCCTTAATTCTGGCCCCGCCGCCACTTTTTTCGAGAATAGCCCTCGAAAAAATTGACTGTCCAAGCGCTTTCGCAACTCGATAAGTTAGTTCGTGAAGCTTTTCAGACGGAGGATGTCGGCAGTGGGCTGGACTAATTGACATTGGGCTGGCTTGCATTAGTCAGGCACTACTGGGGTTCAGCTGCCGCGAGCAACGCTGGAGTATGCTGTTGAAGGAGGCATATTAAACTTTCAGCTACACAGAGATACATACGTAGGTACTCACAAGTTGCTTAAACAACCGAAATCGTTGTGGTTCGGTGCTTATTCGGCGTTTCGGATCACGGGAACGTAAGTAATTAAACAAAAAGCAAACAACGATCTACGAATGATAAACTCTTGACAGTTGTCTTTTTTTGTAGATTAAATACAGCTGACACATAGAGAAACATGCAGAGATTAAACATTGATTACGCAATCTGTTAGTAATGGTTACCACCTCATTGGCTACAACCTCTAAGCGAACATCGTTAAAGATCCACCACTTTGTCTTTAATCTATCTGCTGCACAGAGTTAATCTTCGAACAAGATAAATTTCAAAACAAACAATCGACACTAATGTCTCGGTCGAGAGATATGCCATGACAAGCCTAGGAATGGGACATTGTACATAACATAAGATTGGCCTTGAAACCATAATGGTATAGTTACATCATCCGACTTTCTTCCCCCATCAAGTGCTAAGTCACTTGGTTTGAGAATCGAAACTCAGAGACCGGAATATAAAACTCTTTTGATACCGTCTGAAACGGAAACCCATGCGGAATGAGTCGAACTCCAATGTTGTATCGAGCTGTGGAGAGGTGAAGTCTTAACTAACCGCTTTATTTGCGGGCAAAAATATGGCCTTTTCTTGACAGGTATTGGGTAAAGAAAGTATATGTCTTGTTACATTATAGACACTAAGAATAGTCGTCGAACTTTCTGCTTTTGTGTTGAATAAAGATTCAGATTAAATGAACGAAATTTAATCTCGACGTCGTTCTTGTCTCAACGAATTTTTTCGTAGATCACATATTCGACGATAAGGAAGGACGTGACATAACAAATAAGGGCTACTTCCATAGCTGCTGTTACTCATAGGCGTCTTTTTTATCGGTAATCTTTCCCTCTTCTCTGTAAGGCAAGTGAAATCTACATTGAGTCCCTTGACGCCTTATATCTAAGTAGATTTAACTGAGGCTAAACTGCATTTCTCATGCAAGAGCTGCCCATGAGGGCATAATTGTCTAGCGAGATTGTCCCTCCAGTAGTGGAATCTTTTTAATATAGGTATATATGTGCCTCAAAGAAATCAAGATGTTTTGGGTTTATCGGTCTCAAGGTGTCCCTATTGTAGCAGCATATATCTTTCACGCTTTTCTATGGCTCCGACCAACTATTGTGATTCCACTCGCAATCAAACTCAAATAGAAATCACCTTCAGCTTCAAATCGAGTCTCACTTGATGCATTGGCACATAGATGGGATTGAGCAAAGCGTCACCAGACTTAAAATACCAAGGCTAAATATATTTAGTCCTACTAACGGGGTAGTTTTCTATCCGCTACTCATTAAAGAAGACAGCTTTCTCAGATCCCAGAGAAGAGAAGTATGTTTTATGTAGCCCTGCCGGTTACCGGTTTATGGGCTAATCTTTTCGGTACTGCTTAATACCTGATAACAACAAATTACAGTCCATTCGGCGTACAAAAACTTTCAGATTCTGACCGGAATATTATTCGGTTAGCCATACAAAGGCTAGATGAGAGGGCGGCAAATAGTTCCATATGTAGCTGTTTTGGTAGCGTGGAATGCTTAAAGCATAATGTCTACGTTGAACTGAGCCATTAATTACACATTATAATGATTTTTTTTAAGCTGAGGTGCCATAGTTATGTTATAATTGAAGTAACAACAAAGAAGCATTTGCGAATAGGCTTTTAATTATTACATTATCGCAATGGTCACCGGTCATGTGTGCTTTTACCTGTGCTAACGATTATATTTTAGCGTTTGTATGTACACTTTGAATCAAACTATTAATTTAAAAGTCAATATATTTATTTATTAATTATTAATGAAGCACGCGACGTTTAGAAAGTAGTTAGATGCGAACAAAAAAATTATAATAATTTACATGGCAATAGTGATTTACATGGTAATTCGTCTTAGTTGCCTCATTTCCCCCAGCGTCATAATTGGGGATTTCGTTAATATTATCTTTATATAGGTGGAGACCATCGGAGATGCATACATGGTGGTTTCGAGTGTTCCCGAACCGATGGCGGACCACGCCGACCGGCTAGTGATGCTCGGGCTCGAGATGGTCACTATATCCCGTAAGGTACAATCGCCTGTACCCGGACATAAACTTGAGGTAGGTACAATAATACAGTACACTTATTTACTATCGTTTTTTCCATAATCCTCTCCTTATTTCTTTCATTCCTATTTTTCTCTGTTTCGTACATTTCATTCACATTTAAGTGTAGCCCGATAGGCCGAGCGACCCCCAACCAGATTGGTTAGCATAGAATGAAAGCAGCTAACAAGAAAGCAGCTAACAAGAAAGCAAGCAAGCAGGCAGCTGGTAAGCGGCTCAAACACAGGCGGCTCTCTCGGGTCTGCCCTACGCTAGCCTTTTCTGAGCCTCTACGTTGTCCTTGTGTGCATTGCTTTCTGTGCCCAAACCCTTGCGTTTCCTCAGTACGGATCAAGTTTTGCGTCCACCAGCCATAGCAGGATCGCAGTGGTGGCACAAGTGAAACAGCTCTATGGTTCGTCCCCAGTCTAGAACATTTAAAGGCCGTCTTCGCTGGTTAACGCTCGGTCACCGCAGATAGCGTTACCGTTTTCACCACACAGCTCCCGACGACTATGGTAATGACAATGATGGGGACAAGAAGCGCTATTACGCGCGACCGGCTAGCGACCTCCTCAAGAACGCTCTAATGAAGCTGAGTTTTTGATTCTGCCGGCGAGTGAAAGCGGCAAGTATGGCAGAATCTACGCTGGCAGTGTGATCTCTAAAAGCCATTTGGAGGCGATATGCAAAACGCGCGATTAAGCTTTTGTCACAATAAGGTGAAATGACGATAGTAGTGATGAGTGGAATAGCCGGTGCAGTTCAGTTTGTTGCCGTGGTCAATTTGCTTTCGTTGGCATTCGTTCTTTCGTCCTGAGTTAACATCACTCTCGCTAGAGCTATAGCTGTTGGTGCTTTTATGAGTGCTTCCACACTTGTCTCCCGCATGTCTCCCTCAACCCGCGAACCCCCCAAATCCAATTTTCTTTCTCCCGCGGGGTGACGTGCAAAGACGATTTGGTCCATTCGTTGGTTAGCTACGTCGCTACCGCATGATGGTGTCATGTCGCTGGGGTTGTCAAGGGCAGACAGCGAAGAAGACCCTTGTCGCTCTTTAAGTGTCTCTCTGTTGGTACTCAGCTACGTTACACTGTTTTTTGTTGTAGCGCTAACTGCGGCGTTTGCCAGTCACTGTGTGCAACGTGTGTCTCTCACACTGGGTCTGTGGGTCGGCCGGCGTGTATAAATAATGAAAGACAAACTCAAATAAAAGAGATAAAAGGGGCGTATGCGGTAGGCGATTAAGCTGTTCTTAGTTTCATTCTTAACTTTTTCTTACTCAGTCATGATATTTGCCTATCCTCTTTTCTGTCTGTCTGTCTGTCTGTCAGATTCGGGTGGGCATCCATTCCGGGCCAGCAATGGCAGGCATCGTAGGTGCACACATGCCACGTTATTGTCTGTTCGGCCATACGGTAACACTTGCCAACCGAATAGAAGCCCGTAGTCTACCTTCGCACGTCAATGTTAGCGCAGTGACCAAGGAGCTTCTCATGGACCAACAGAGATACTTTTTTCTACGAAACACGAATTGTAACGACCTGGACGTCATCTGCTACTTCGTAACATGTAAGCCATTTCGGTCTGTGAAGGTGAATGCCTTAAACAACTAAAGACAAACAAGTAACGCGCTCTACTCGTGTCCGTAACTTCTAGGTAGAGATACTTTTAGGCTAATGCAATAGACACATAGTTAAGATACGCAGTGCGAAAGGAGAGGTATATCGAGAGCGTATCCGTGGGCAAACACGCTTAAATTTTCACGTTTTTTTATTATTATCATAGGTAATCCATGAACAACTAGTACTCAATGATACGAATTGTCCTAAAAGTGCGGCGGCCATTTGAAGCGCCTCTGTTTTAGCCACGTACTATAAGCTGTATTTTGTCGCGATTATTCATCCACCCTGAAACACACCGAGTTTCTTAATAGATATGTCACGCAAAACAACTGTTGTTCCGTACGCTTTCTGCCGCCTGTTACTTCTGATGCTGCTATTGTTGCTGTTGGCTTACGGGAGATGGAGCATCGTGCCGTTGTTAGTTGGTGCTGACCAACAACTACTCCACAATTCTCGCTTACAGCTCACTGACCAGTTGTCTCTTTCTTCGTTTTCGTTTTGCCTCGATCCGTAGGCACTTCTAGCTGCCGATGGAACGCCGAGGATGAGCAGCTTCCGGTCTCGCTAAACACTGGTGGGGGTCACTTCCGGTCACCATCCAACTCTCCTCCTGCCGCAGCCTCACCCCACTCTACGTCCAGCTCGCTTTCCGATTCACCTCTTGAGGTTCAGCTGGTAGGTTTTTATCGCCACATAGAAAAGTACACATAAATACAGAGGGCCATAGATGGAAGATTCGTATGACTCAGGCACTGTAGAAGCTGGGAGGACTTGGTGTTTATGTGCTACGTTAATAAGAGTAAATTGTTGAAACAGTTAATTATAGCAAACGCAACAGAAGAACAGAACTTTTTCAAAGCGTTTCAATATACATGTCTTGAGCTGAAAACCTACCTGGCCACTGGGAAGCGTAAGCATTTTTGAATGAAGAAAAATTATCGATTGTTGGTACCGATAATCACACAACATTTTAATTATAAAAAAAAATCTAAAGAGCAGCATTTTTCTAGGACACTAAACGGATTTCTAATCTAGACGAAAGTGAAGTTATATTGATCTGCGCCTAATGGTTGAATGACGGCTATAATTGACAGTAACTTAAATAGTAACTAGTAATAACTTCGATTTGAGTAAAAGACATAGCGTTGTCGCTGCTAGCATACAAAATTAAATCAATTTAATACGGTATGTTCATTTCAATACCACAGTCAGGAGAAAAGTTATAGCGACTAGTGTCTGGGTGAGTTGATAATAAGACAGCTAAAACCATAAGTGCTTTGTCGGTCGCGTGTATTTTTACTCGATAAACCCAGTTTTTTTTTCAAACTATCCCATTGATTTTGCAAGAGACGCTAAATGCTTAAGAATAATATAACGCCTAGCATAATAGGATTAAGTACAAAATAAATTAGCATAATGTTTCGATCGTCTGTAACATACAAGAACGTGACTGCGGATAAAACCATGAGTGTCAAAACTCTCGTAGTCTCGTTAAAAGGAAGGAAAGCTAGCTAGTGTTAGGCGACATCTTGTGTGTTATTATTTGTCGTCTCAACTAGTATTCGATGCTGCGTTCAGCGGAACAGCGATTTCCCAGCGCACTCTAATCCTCAGGTGACGATTATAGTCTACAGCCTGCATGGTCTTCGTAGGTATACAGACAAGAGGAGACTGAGTGCGAAACTGAGCGCTCTAGCGAGAATGGATATATTTAGGCTAATTAGCTCTTCCCTTTTTCGTTGCTGGTTGCTCCATGCTTGAATCCTTGATTCGGCCTAAACGCCTCTTGGCGTATCAACTCCTCGATCGACATATGTCCTTGTATTGTCTTGCGGGACAATTCAGGAGGAGATTGAAAACGTCTCGCGCCAGGGGAGCATTCGGCAAATTTTCTGCGCTCGAAAGAAGTTCGACCTCCCTTCAGTGTCTGACATTATCGGGTCAAACAACGAACGCCGTCACGCCCAGGCGGAAATAGATGAACTTCGAAATAATCCCAGGTACATCGAGAATAAAGTAGGAGACAACAAGGACTACATATAGCAGTTATGTCAATGAGTGTCTGTTCTAAATTAATGCAACGGAGTTCGTATGCACATACGCGTAGAGTGCCTGTAATCTCAATCTTGCTAATTACTAACAATATTACTGGTCTCAAAGAAGACTAAATGATGATTCTGTCAGAGGGTAGGAACTAAGCAGAACATTTTTAATTACTATGTCCGAACAAATGCAAACAAGACATTCTCGATGTAGTTTAGCAGATGTTAAAATTAGCTGATGTCAAAAAGTAATATCTAATTTTGTCGTGCGATCAACATGATTGTCGTGCCTATTGTAAGTTCTTTAATCTCTGCCTTATTCTCTAGGGCATCTCCGCTCCGATTAACTGAAGCATGCCAGTCGTCGAATCCGGACCTTCTGAAAATTGTGCCATGTATCATCAGCATCGAGACGGTCCCTAGTCGTCAAGGGTCGCTTGAGGGCGAGTTCGATCCCGTATCCAGGTAGGGTCACCAACTAGAGAACGGTATCTTCAACGGTAATCTATTCAAGGATATGAAAAACAAGGAAACCTCTGAGACGTATTTAAAGGCGCTCACTGTCCTCTATCGCGTTATCTCCAAGAGCTTCTCTTCTCCTGAGGGTTAAGCTTGAGACGACCTGAACTCAGCCTGTCTTCAGCCTGGTTTGCCTGAGTATCAACCTGACAATTCCGCCTAAAACTACTTACTTATCTCCTTGCTGTCTCAGTCACCTATGTTTGGAGTTTAACATCCTGCATCGCCGTTAAGCCTTCCACCAGACGGGTACCTGTCCTGGCTAACCTGTGATTTCCAAATTCGACGGCAACCTGACTGGCGCGAGTCTACTAGTGAAAGTATGAGTCTGACTTAGGCGTCAGCTATAGTTGACAACAGGCTAGACCAGACAATGGTTAGGTTTGCTCTGCCTTTAGAGATGGTCATTCTTCTGACCACAAAATTCTGTTCACCCTTCTGTTCTTAATATCTGCACCTAAGAGAGCGCACGCACATACCTTAATGTATTAGTAAAATTATACAAAACACCTGAAATCATGAAAGCATTTTGTTATTAATGCAATTAGGCGCAATTGTTTCTGTACACATAAAACTGCACAGTAGTAAAGTTGCATTAAGGAGTATTTATCTGGTAATGGACCATTTCTAGTAATGATCATCACTGGGGTTACGTGTGTAGGAATTGATCTGCCCATATCCATATTTTCTTTCTCACTTACATCCATGGCATGCTCACGATCGATAAAAATCTTTAGGGCTCCTTTTCTCGACATTAGACCGATCCGAAACGAGCCCAAGCAACTGTTTTTACAAACCGCACGACTAAGTTGCTAATTATGTGTAGGGCATGCTAACGGCCATTTTCGTTTACCCATGTGCCTTGACCTTACAGCCCTACGGCCGGTTCTTTGTTGTCCGATATGCGGGACGAGCGCCCGCTATTAGCGACGCCATTCGATGGAAATGGCTGTAGAAGAGAGCGAGGAGGTGGAGATAAAAATGTGCTTCCTCATATATTAGCAACTGAAGCAGCAACAGCGTCACAAGGTTCGAGCGCTATGAGAGAGTTGGGGCCCGTGCTAGAAGCCAGCTTGCTTGCGCCTGGCCCGGGCCCCATGATGTCCCGAGATCTCCCGAAGAAACTGCCGTCCAGTGATCAGCTAAGTGCCTTAGCTTGCGCCGACCCCGCCGTACCGGTTGGCGGTGCCAAAATTAAACCCGTTCGGACTAAAAGCTGCTACGCGTTTGGCTCGAAGAGTGGAGGCGCTGGGGGTAGCGGGGGGCCTGAAGAAGGGTCCGACAGGTCGAACGTAGGCGGGGGTAATCTTTTCCATAACATTAAGGAACGTCTGCTCGACCGCAGCGCCCTCCTAGCCAAATTGTTCCGCAGATAGCGCAAGGTTGGGCCGCGAGCCCCCTCCACCGGCCTCTGCTCCTAATCTAACGTACATCGAGGAGGTAGCAGAGAGGATCCGAGCAAAAGATAGCGGCAGCAGTTAGAATGAGAAAAACTAAAACAAAAGGGGCTCGGAAGGTGGAAGGAACAAAAAAAGGAGGAGATTCGTTATTGTTCTCGAGTCAGTCTCACTCGATATCTCATTGCGTTGCCGGTTAAACAGATTGACTATTCTTGACAACACACACAGATACACCAAATACGCGGTCCTCCCAAATACAGCGACTAATGAAAAACCTGCCCCTGCTGGGTTTGAACCACCGTTCTCCTTCGCCTGCGATTCGTCCCGACCTCACTGTTTCGCGGTTCGTGGCCCGGAGATGAAGTCCCCCTACGTCCAACAGTACTGACCAGGTTAGACCTCCTCTGCGAAAAAGGACGAAACGAGACAGTTACGCAATTTTGGGCTCTCCGCTGAATCCTTTGCTTCTTCTACCCGACCGTCGCGCAACAGTGCACTTTCCCCCATAGAAGTCGATAACGTTCGCATGCATACATAAGACCATGAGTGATCGAAAAAGTGGTATCAGTATGATCCATTGTACACCTTAATAAGTAGCTGTTGTAAGTAGAAAGTAGGCACGTAATGGCAAAAAGACAGCGCCACAGCACTGATGTTAACTAATGTACTACTATGAATAACTTCACACTGATGTGCTTAATGAAAACAGATAATAACAAATAAAGCGACGATTAATGAAGTAGTACACAACGTAAAGTGATGTTTGTTGGTCAATAGTTGAAGACAAACATAAAGATGAATTCCAACCCTTAGATGTATCCAATCACTTGATAACTTTATGTAAGTGAAAGGCAGGCTCGTGCGTAGACGTTATAGTAGCAGACTTCTTCGATAAAGAAAAAACGTATTTTCATTCAATTTTGAAAGGGGCTTTTGACTTTGAGCAAATTCCATAAGCAGGTAGCACCGTCCTTCTAGTTCGTTGACTGATTGCGGAAGATACAGAACGAGAAAACAGATACATATATATATATAACAAATAGAGCGGGGGCATTTTTTTTCATTCCAGGTCTTTATGCCTAATATAGGCAAGTGTGAGAAGCACCATTGTCCCGCCGAACAGCTGTGAGGTACCGTGTTTGCTGGGCCGTAGACTTGATAAGATGATCAACGAAGCAATCGATGTCAGAAAGTTGCCCAAGCACGTAGGAATCAGATGGATAGAATCCAATCATTAAACACTGATGACCGTAATCAAATGGAAATAATAATAAAGACGATAGTGATGGACAGTATTCAAGGAAAGATGTTGACAATGAAATATTGAACTAGTATAATCCAAAAAATATAGTTGCAGTACTGAACATAATAAATGACTCTTCCCTTTAGCTTGTCCTATCAGTGTTCAGTTTGCCGATGAGTTAGTAGAGGGATGAAGACTGTGTTAGGGATGAAACACGGAAATCGAGCAATCTCGTTAGTTCCTCGTCTGTTAATGTTGTACTAGAAAAAAAAAACTGTCATATGTCGCTCAGTGGCATGTTTGTGCTACATAGATCCCTCTGTACAGTGAACTGCAATAAGAAACTACTTGCACCCATTTTGCGTAAGAAGGGCGACCATGGTGTAGACCACGGTTGAATGTCATCTCTAGTATCTCCCAAAGTTGACCTTGAGGCTTTGATGGAGTAGCTCCTATTGCGTTTCGATGGGGAAAACGGAACAACATAAGGTTTGTGAAAGACAGTCTTTATGGCCTTTAATACTATCGTACCAGTTTCCATCTAGGCTTACGTACCTACTAGCCATTGACAAGAAGCAAATTTACAGGCCGGTTTGCAGATCCGAGAGTAGGCCAACACCGCGCAACGTGTCGGAGTAGAACCGTCATATGTACGCACCAACGTGGGCGAATCGGCGCATTTGCCGCATGTATGTCCGTTGTAACCTGCTCGAAATGATGGACTCGCGTAAAACGGAACAGAATGAGATAAGCTTTTGAATTCGAGTTGCTGGACCCAGCTGGTGTTATCTACTATCGTTGCCGTTGTTTATCTCGTTCAGTGTGTGCGGAACGTTATCCCTCGCCTTTTCAAATTTTCGTCTGAGGGAGAATTTCTGGCTTACTTGACGGTCGGGATAATCGTCGCGCTGCTTCCAAGGATATTACGCAAACAAGTAGCGGAGCGTCATATTGTTTTATAGAAGTTCAGTGTTGTCGCTAATGCTTTGACTGGTTCGTGATCGACTAAAGGAATAGCGTGATGTCGTCGACATTCAACTCGGGATCTCCGTCGTGGCCGCTTCAATCACAGAAGTGCGTAAGCGGGCAAAGATGTAAGCGCTAACGAGGTGGACAGTTTCGCGTTAGCTAAAATCTGTCCGGCCAATTCGCTTGTCGTTTTCGAGCAACCAAACCTGTATTACCAATTAGCCTTGCCGTTCGGTTGGCATTTATCCGTCTACCGAAGCCTCGGTAGCGTGGTATCAGGTGAGTCGGTTCAAAGCTTCTGCTGCCCGGCAGTAAGTATTGCCGGGCCACTTTGAAAGTCACCTTTGAAAAAAGAGCGCGTAAAAAAGAACTAGCACGGTATTAGAGGAACTAGTTTAGGCGAAGCAATTCGCGGCCGTCGCTGTGATGTCGGCGAAAAGGCCTTTATGGAAAGAGAAAGGGAGAACGAAGGCTTATTTTTAGGGTGTGCCTCGAGAGGCACCTGAACAGAGGCCAAAGGCGATTAAAGGGGCAACGGAGGCTTAGGGAACGTGAAAACACATTGAAGAACTCTTAATATCATCGTTTATTAAACGGCAGTAAAGATTAACTCGGCCGGGAAAATCTGAAGGGGACGGGGGGGCTATTAAAGAAATCCATTTCTTGAAGACGCCCTCTCTCAAAACCACGCACACACACACTAAAGATGACTGATATAGACTGCACAACTAAGAAGTTATTAAATTACAAAACTACGAAACAACTGACTAGCTGCGTGAAGAGGATGATTTACTTCAATTACAAAGAAACTAAAGGCATCAGTGTGTGTGTAGACTTGTTCTCTTCTGTGCTGGATTACTTCTTTGAGTAAAAACCGAGCCGTGTTTACATCGTACGATAGGTTATTAAATACGGTACAGTTGAATAGCCATGCTCATTGCGGTTGATTTCCAATCCGAATTAGTCGGTGTGATGCTAAATACCTTTACAGCCGGTAGTAATCAACGCTTTCGGGAAATGGTGTCAAGTAAACACGGGACTGAGTAATGCAAGAAGTACATAGAATTAGCTGACGAAAAATCTTCATTTGAATGAAAGCCAATCCTGCTTACTTCAATGTTACGTTATATGTACTAGCTGTACGACACTCTATAAATACATTGTGTAGAGTAACAAGCATCAGCCCTCACGTCGGACAAAATTGAATCGAAATCCACATGTAAGTTATCTTTGTTTCAACTCCTATAGCATACAGAAGACTAAATAATTACGTGTTTTGAGGTTAATCAATAAAATTAAATGTTCAGTGAAAAATTGTTCGAATCGCAAAAATAAGATCAAATAATAATAGTGCGGGTCGTTTTGTCATTTACGCTGTTTGCTAACGCAGCGACGAAAGCCGCATCATTAATATATATAAATGAGCAAGTGCGTACCGCCGTCCTGCGAATCTGAAGAAGAGCTGGCCGAGAAATGTACGAGCCGTCCGTTCTCTCTAACCAATACCTTTGCATAAACAGGAGCTGTGACGAAGTGCGGTAGGGTTCCGTGTAGTGTATGGTGCATAGGGTCAAGATCACAACAGCTTGCTGTCTTCGTACAAAGGAAGCTTGCTGAATCTTTAAATGCCGCCAATACGCTACCACCAGGCGTATCTTGTCCCCTTGCTTCCCTGATTTTACGTGAGCAATAGCAGGATCCACAGACGCAAATCTGTAAGAAAGAAATCTTGCGGTAATTCCTAAAATGGCTTACCTGCCACTTTTCCTTTACAGCCATGTTGTTCGTCGCAGGAGTTCGTGAGGGCAACTGCTGACCATCCAGCTGAAGCAGTCGTGACATCACCGCTCTGAATTATTAGTCTAACGCTCAGGAGTGACCTAACGTTTAGATCATCGTTGACAATCGCACTCAGAAGGCTGGAAAAGTTTTCCCACAGATTTCTGTTTTTCGTTGATCTTATTAACAACCACACAACTGCACTTTGTGTTTTTCGCACCATAGCCTTAACTTTCTTCGTACTCGCGAGCTGTGGATGTACCTTTGTGGCGCAAAATACCGTACTTCTACTGTAAATCAAGATGGCCAGTAGAAATGTAACGCCTATTGAATTTAGTAGCAGTAATTAATCTGCTCCGTTTCGTAGATGACGTTATTTTCGCTAACCATATCAACAACATAAAGGAAATAACAGGTAGAGTTGATGTTTTTGCAAAACTGGTTTATACAAGGCTGCCTTTGCTTAACCAGGTATACATACATGATACATACTAGGCATCACACTCCTGTTATCCTACTAGTTTATACCCAACGTCTTTATGGGTAAGTCGAGTATTCTAGTCTCAGCAATTGCATAATGACAGGCAAGCGGATCTGCTGAGCAGTCACAAGGAACAGAAGTGATTTGAAACGACGCCCTAAACGCGGGGTTTGATCGACAGACACAAGCGGAGCGGCGAAGAAAAATGCGACACGGAAAACTCCGCATTTTAGCTAAGTCTGTTCGTTTCATTCCATTCTCATTTTCCCATGACTTATCCTTGGCTACGGTTGTTTATATTCGTGCGCCGACGTGTAGAGCCAGCATGCCATCGTTGTGGCTATGGCTGTATCGGCTACTCCGACGATAACTCACAAAGAGAAAAGGCATAAACGTAGGGCAGATGCTTTTAAAGAAAAGAAAAACAACAAAAAATCTCAACGTATAGTAGCTAGCTATGGATAGAACCTTGGTCTTGCTTAGCGGAGGATGGCAGCAACCTAAGGAAACAAAAAATAACCTGAGTTAGGGAGGACCTGCTGGAGCGTCTGGTCGTAAGTGGACAGTCGTGTCGACTCAGGTCTCCCCATTAGCCACGCTCCTCTGAGCGATTGCAGCGTCTAGTAGGGAACTTTCATGCTAGCACGGCAGGCCAACCTAAGAACTAATCCTTGAGCCAACGAAGAATGTCCACTAAATCCCCTGAGGCCTTAGGCGGGCAGTAAGGTGCGCGTGTAAGGTCCACGACAGTAGTGGTTAGAGCATATCTTGGGATCTGTCACGTGATCACGGCGGGCCACGTTTTTACGCTTTTGTAAAATACTGGGACGGCACTCGACACTAGCTTCATTTAAGGCACGTATTACTTGTGTACGTTTATATAAAAACGTAAGTGTACAGCTCTAGAAGTCAACCAGAGTATGTTCTAAGAGGAACTATTACATTCCCTATGAAAAGCTCGAGATACCAGGTCGCCATTTTGACTCCAATGTACACATTTCATCCATTCTTGCCAATTTTTCAGAAAAATTTTTTCAAAAAAAGGAAAACAATTTATACATTTGCCGTTATCTCATATGTCTCAAAGAATGCACGATATCTCTCAAATACAAACTGATTCACCACTGTTACAGTGTGAGTAACCAAAGATTGTTCTAAACAGAATTTTTGTTTATAGGAAAAAGCGTTACTTTATTCATTCAGATTAGTGAAAGCGTGAACAGCGCGATATTTTTTAGTAGTTTACTGTTTCTATACTAAACAATTGTAGGACCTAAGAAGCCTCTAATAACAAAAATAAACATAAGATTTTACATACATAGTTTTCTCATAAATGGTTCCGAAACCACATAATATATGTTAACATGGTACAAGTCATCCACTACCAGAGCACCTCATATTCTTTTGTGGTCCGATTCTGAGCATCTGGAATGCCTAAACATCTTGATTCGAAGGTACTACCTAGGCCTAGCAAATAAAACTTCAATAATAATAATAATGGTTTTAGTCCTACACTGTGTTCGCTGTAAAACCGATATTCTTAATAAAGTCCTTCAGACATTTGAGAAGAGTCTAGAAACAGACCAATCAGATGATCCAATCATTTTACAATATTATCTTCGGCAAGGTTCGATAATTGTGTTACACACACATTGTTATCTGTTAGATGTTTCCTCTCACAGGTACAGGTCCTGTTGTTTGAATGTTCGATCAAAATATATAAGATCTAATCTATCTTGTATCAAGATATACCCAAGAGGCTTGATTCGAGATCTTACTTAGTGCTAAATCCGGAATTTCTTGATTGATTTCTGATATTCTCTATATGAATAACCTTATAGCAACGACAATTTTGCTTGCTTACTACATCTTTCCTCAGTAAATTGTTAACTTCTGCCTATTTTTTTCATAATACACAAAATTTTCATTGTACATACAGGTACATATATAATTTCAAACTAACCTAACTTTTCGGCGGTCTTATTGTTATAGAGGATCAATTTGTTTCCCAAGTATTTTTGTCGCACTGTACGGCAACGTATGTTTGTGAACGTTTCGCTCGTACATAGCTCATCTATAGCATAGAGCTGTTTGTGACCCGCCTCCAATGTGCTGTTTTGGGTTGAGTTTTAACAATGGCCGTATTTAATCTGCTAGACCAAACGCGACAAGCGGGCATCCATGCACCACATGCACGTACATAAGAAAACTAAAACTCAGAAAAAAGCTGCACGGGCTAAATTGTGTATGCCACGCTAGAGGTTGAATGATTTGTCACTATCTAGGGGCACAATTGAGCCCATACGTTAAGAGTAGTTACATCAGTGAGTTTCTTTATCTCTTGGTGACTGTTGTTAATTAATAGTCGTCCGGTGTGCACTGCTTCGTCTGCACGGAGATGACATTCGTCTAGGAAGAACATGGAAGACTGCAATCCGGCACACTGTAACGGGGTCCGAAACTGTTTTGTAAAACAGTTTACTTTTTCGTATAACCCTATTGGACAGCTGCAAGTCGCCAACTCAAAAGAATAATGATATCTATCCGGTCAAGCAGCCTAATGCAGAGAGGCTGCTGCGAAAGTATAAGTAGACGATGAAAAGAATCGAGTACCGAAGTAAAAGTTCTCCTTTTTTTCTGCAGTCTTCACCTGTGACAGAAATTTGGCTCCAACTAGTACGTTCGTAAAAACCCCAAAACTGAAGTTCGCACAAACAAATTTAGTTAGCGATATATTGAGCATCCCATAATTATTCAAGCCTCATTCCTGAACTAAGTGAGAAAGAATTAAATGACCTAATCCGTGAAACTCCTACCAGCACATGTAAGTAACTTATGCCGCCAAAAATAATCTCATGCATCGATGAGATTTAGGCCAGTACTCTTATGCATGCTTATTGAATAACTTGAAATTTATCGACACAAAAAGTTCTAATCACAGTGCATCTCACTTACGACAATCAATTCCTATTAAGAGCCTCTATATCACTGTCAAATACAAAAATCTGACGCAGATAGTTTTCGTAAGGAAAAAATTTACAATTGGTGGATACTTGTTGCATTGTTCAAGACGAAAGCTTTTTTCACACAGCTGAAAAGAGGTAAGCCGTTCCTCCAAAACAAACAAGCCTATTCTGACATAGTCGTGCTTGAAATAGTAAAGATCTTTCGTTACTAACCTAATGCAAATAGGTGCAGTCATCGATACTATAGTGGAGTGTTAGCAGAAGGTGAGAAACCTGTGCATGCCTTGTCACAGACTCCTTATTCGACACAAATCCACTGCTAAAAAGGAGATCTACAAAAGCATGAGCTTTTAGTAAATTATCTTATATATTTTTGTAAGGTTTCATTATTAAATGATTACATTTCGTGAGGAAACTTTACTGGCCGCTTCACTGAATGAAATTTAAAAAAAAATACATTTACAACCTGGCCTGGTCGGGAGGTTCCCTAAATGCCGATTCCGGTTCTTTACTCTCGCCATGCGCCATCTAGACGGCTCATAACAATGAAGAAAACATTACGAATAATGTGCGTCTGTCATACTATTGACAGGAGTGGAAAAATTAAAAAAAAAAAGAATAAACAGAAGTAATAAAATTATTTAATGAGATTTCCAATTGGATTTTTTATCTCTGATTTAACCCCTTTCTTTTTTAACTTCTTTTCTTAACACCCTTTTTTCCTTTCTTAACACTCTGGGTATATAAAAGGATCCATGCGAAGTGGCTGAAGTAGAAACTAAGTCAAAGATTGGTTTCTGATGTAATTCGAAGGAAGAGAACACCATCGTTGCTGAAATTGTCCAGGTAATTCAACCATACTAGATGGAGTAAGGAGTGCTAGCCCAGATAACCGTTATTAGGATAATGGTACCTATCAAGTCATCTGACACATACTTTCTTTCTCGGAAACCTCCTACCGTTTCTAGGGCTGATCTTGAGTCTTGCCAGAGAGTGCTGGTCCATTTGCTTACCTTTTAGAACGACCCTCTCTCTACCTGTTAGAACAAACTAAGCACGCATAATGGTCCCATCTTGTGAAACTGTATGAAGTATAATACAATAGCAAATCCGTTTTTGGTACTTGATAAATGCAACATAAACACACTTTCCGCAATTCTCGCGGTGAGACACAGAGCTCGATGCAGATAATGGGAAAAAATGTGATCTAGTAAAGTTCATAGCCGGAATACGGATTTTGTACATGAACTGTACCATGTTATTGCTGTGCTATATTAAATTATTGCACTGTCGTTTTTTCCAGGACTTTTATGGAAAAAGATGTAAAAACGTGATCTGCCGAAAAAAAACACTCTTAGCACATCTATTGGAATGAACGGAGTCTTCTCTCAGTTAAGTTCTGCTTTAGATGCTCTAGCTCTAATCATACCAAAATTTTTTTCTTTCCATTTTTGTTTATGTCCTAATTTCAAAATTGGCTATATTCTCCTATCTGACGGCTGCTGTGCATTTTCAATAAATCTAAAAAAAAAAAAACATTGAAAGCAATTAAAGTTAAAAGCTTTGAATAAATTAAAATTATGTATATTCCAATGTGTACTGTTAAAGCGTTTTGAGTCATCGAATGATATTGCAAGCCTTAAGGTGGACACGCTGCGGAATAATCATGATCAAACATATACTTGAAAAACAAAAATCACTAATAATGTAAAAGTGTTTCGTGTTCTACGTTTGGCATTGCCGCTAAGCGTAAATCCAGACGATTTCTAATAGCCTAAAAACAAACTTTTTTAAAAAAATATATAAGAAAAACATGGTTGGCCTGAAATTGATGCATCCATTAGATACAAATGACTTGAAGCTTTGATAGCTTTTTCTATTTCTGTCGCGCTTTTATTTGCGTACTTCCATCTCATGCAACAAGGCAGCATCGCAGTATATGAATGCATTTCGACAACAGAGCGAAATACATTTGGGAAGCGCACAGTCTGTAAAGGTCTATCTGTAACTGTGAAGGCAAGTTTGATGGTCACAGTATCTTCAAAAATGTTCAGTAGTGATTTCGGATCGAGAAGGAAGCCGTAATTAAACCTTGCAAACGGGGTGGGATGTCTAAACCTGGGACTGCATTCCTTCGCTATCTTTGCTGCTGGAAGGAAATAAGTTTTTTTCCAAAACCAGACATCAGACTCGCTACGGCAGGAAACCGTACATCATCTGAACAACAGTGAGCCATTGTCCAATCTCTTCGTACCAGAGGAACCTTCAGCAAGATTAAAAACTTTTTTGCCGAGATTTTCTTGAAAATTCCAAAGGGATCGCTACGAAGCAAACCAGAAAATACAGAAGAAAATTTAAAGGACTTGGAAATTCATTGAGGTGTTTAAAAATCGACTTTGAATATGCCTGATTTTTAATATAGAAATTAAATCATTTTGGAAAGCAGGATGTGAACCGTCCATTGGATCGTCTAAGCAAACTACGACAGCTAGTTCTTTTGAGACTTTGTGCACCATTTTGCATGTCTTAGATTTGTCGACCCCTTTGGGTTCTTGTTTGCTTGGAATTGAACCAGCTAGCGGGCCCATATTTAACTTCGCTGAATTTTTTCCACCTAGTATATTTGAGTTAGGCTCATATCTATCAATATCGATTGATGCTGATTAAAGATGGAAGATTCTAAAATGAATAGTAAGGAAGTAACGATGCAATTACAGTGAACAGATGATTGTAGTTAATGAGTATGATTATCCTGAAGGACACTTCTAACACACGCTGATGATGGCTGAAGTATTTATCCTTTTTTAGATATAGTCCTAAAAACCCACGAAGACAATTCCCACTTCAGTTGCTTCGCCTTATATATGTATATAAAGATGCAGCGCTATTATGCGTTATGAATTCAACCAATAATAATTCCATTATTAAAATCCTAGCCACAGGTAAGTGGATGCTCCCTTGGCTCCAACTAATTCGTCAGAAAAGAAT